>NW_024705115.1:45000-73033 GCF_018977255.1 Callorhinchus milii
CAGCCAAATGCATACATCAGTTTCGTACAAAGAGTCGCAGGTTCAATTACCGAATTAATATTTTACTTACGATTTGTTTACTGTTTAAAAACAAACACAATAGATTTCTTTTATATTTGAACTAAAACAAGAATTTAGTTATCCTCCAATCGACAAACGTGTGGGTTCCTACTTATTGTTAGTGAAACAAAGACAACTTTGAAGCAAGGAAAATTGCAAAAGATTTTTCCCCACTCGGGAATGGAACCCATGCCCTCTCGCTTGGGACACTTTTGCTCTAACTACTAACCTAAATGACTCCACATTATCTGCAGGTCTAAGCACCAATGAGGTGTCCTGCTGATAAGGAAGCTACTGTATGACAGTCAGCTTTATTGTGTTGTTATATGGTGACAAGCAGCGGCATTGCAAGATAATGACAGTGCATGTTTTGTGTTGGTATCAGTTTATTTATGAAACGTGCACTTTGTTTTAGAATTACCCGGGTGTCCATTGGACACAGGACAAGTCATACAACATTAATATTAATATTCCACTAATGTAAAGGCATTCCACCTCAAATCCATCTTCTTCAACCCAACCATTTAAGACGCTTTCCTCCACGAATGACCACGCCCACAGCTCCCACCTCAAATCAACTCAAGCAAGGATTCAATTAAGACCTCTCTGGCGTCTTCGGACGTTATTCTAGAATTCAACATTCCGAGACGCAGTCCGACATGAAGGGTGTATCGGAAATGCAATTTGTTGTGGTTGTTGTTGAAATGAAAGGCGCATTATAAATGTGACTTTGTCTTAATGCGAAGTGAAGTGACTGTGCATACATAGGGGAGCTTGACAGCCAAATTATGATAAGCGAGTTTGTAGAAATAGCTGTGAAGTGAATCAATAACAACATTAACAACAACAAATTACATTTCTATAGATACCTGCACGACGGAAATTCGTCCCAGGACGCTGGAGAGTCAGGGTTTTTTATTCACTAGCTTCAAGTTGGGGTGAGGATGGGTGAAGGGCAAGAGAGTTTGGATGGGAGTATGGATGAAGGATGTTCGAAGGGACATGTCTTACCTGGGACTTGAAAGAGTCAGGAGATGTGGTGAGGCGGAGGGTTTGCGGGATAGATTTCCAGAGGGTGGGGCAGAGATGCTGAGTGCATGACTGACAATGGTTTGTTTCATTTAATAAACCATTTAATCCAATCCAATGCTGGTTCGCAACATGGGGCTCGTTAATGTGTATGTACATGCATATGATATTAGTTATTACCTCATATTAATTGATGTGAGACAATAATCCTAATATATTTTCAAACTTACCTCTGAATGTCCACACACTTTCCTCAGTTTGACTCTATGATACGATGAGCAAAGTGTATGTAAATCCAATCATCAATTTGACGAAAGTGAATACCAAGTTATTTAAACATGTGCACATAACTTTCAACGAAAGAATCAAATTTCTTGCTAGCGTTAATAGGGATTAATTCCTATAGGATTCTATCTTCATTTTCATTTCTGGAACAGTAAGCAAATAAAAATTGCATGATTATCATTTTTATTATTTTATCATTCTTAAGTTAGAAGCGCTACGCTTCGTAGATCAGTTGAGAAAATTGAATTGCAGGCCCCACCATAGACGTCAGCAAGTAATGCGTTTTCAATGAAAAAAATACAGTTACCAAAGCTTTACTTTCATTTCTACACTTAATAAATAGATCATAAAATTACATTTGATAATTTTGAGTGTCACAATTACCTGCAATGATGATTTTTATTTTTTTTTTCTCAAACGCTGTTGTTCTATTAATAATCGTTGCAGTTGGTATTTCGATAATAATTTTGTCATATTACTCCTTTATTGTTTGCGGGACTCTGTTGTAAGGAATCGGCTGCCATGTTTCGCCCACAAAATGCACGTTAAGTAACATTTACAGCATATTTTGTGAAGCACTTTGTGACGTCTCGAAGACGAGAAAAGTTCTACAGATTATTTTTATTTCTTTCACTCTTTACTTACATGAACAACTGTTTAATTTTCACTTTAGTTTGGAAATCAGTCACGTGATTCCTGTGAGAAATACTGCAGCAATGTCGAAGTTTATTAAATAGGTCAACTGTCAGAACTAATATCTGTGCTCATATGAAATTCTCTCTCCCATTTTCAGCGGTTTATGTACAGTCTGACAGAAACACATTATGGAATAATAATGCCAATAATTATCCTTGCATTTGATACAGCGCCTTATCACGTCTTTCAGACATCCCAAAGAAAATCACAGAATATGATGTAAAGTGAATTCATTGCATCTTTCGTGGATGGTACGTGGCAGCCAATTTAGCTCGGCGACGATCAAAAACGTGTCATGGATTGAGTGACCAAATTAATATTATTTATTGAAGGGTTTATTATCCCCACAAAAACAAACTGCCAATCGACTGAGAACACGTCATTTCTTGCTGCTCAGCAAACCGAGTTGGGTAGAGTGATGAAACGTGCCCACAATTTTCCCCGGATGGGAATCAAACAGAAGTCTTTCCCTTTCGAGGCAAGTGCTCTTACCACTGAACTAAAAGGCTCCACGTTGGCTCGGTTTTTGTACAGGGAAGTCATTGCCATGCAGCACTGTGCTTGATGTTAAGCCGCAATAATATGTGGCAGCGTCAGTGATAACGACGCTGCGTATTATTAAAGTGGTTTGTCTCTGATTCTCGTCAAGCTGTGAAGAAAAACGACGTGCGGCGAAATCTGCAGTGTTGCTTCCTCCAGCACTATCCCTGTAGAGAACGTATTGGGGAGCGAGGCCTGGTTGATGTCTGAACCAGTTCAGAGCAGCATAGGACGAGCTGGTGGTATATGAGCTGCTCAGACTCACTGTGTCTCCCTCTTGTTTGCTCAGCCCCGCTGACTGCTGCTTGACTGAATCTCCCAGTACCACATCTGCAACGAGAGGTATAAGATAAACATCAAGTCCTGTAGCTCAGTGCTTAGTGAACTCGCCTCGCAAGCGAGAGGATTTGGGATCTTTTCACTTACAGGACGGAATCTTAAGCAAGTTTCCTTGTGCAATTGCCAATCGCGTTTCGCTCAACAGACATCTCGTTTAGGTTAACGCGTTTTATCAAATACAAGATTTGCTGTCACTAACTTTTCATTTCTAACATTTCAAGTCCCAACCCCAGCTCGGGTGACCAGCCCGGACTGCCAAACACAATGAGCCGTTCTCCAGACATAAAACCTCTATATCCATGTTACTCCCTATTGTACATTTCACAGCCTCACCTGCCATAAAGCTTAATAGGAGAAGTTAGTCGACGAATAGCCGCATTGTCGCTCTTCTGTAAGAAGCCTTTACCCTCAATGTTTGATGATAGAAAGTGATTGTCGATGGTGACGGGTTTGAACATCACATCCGTGACCCAACATCAGTGATTGATTGACAAGCTCACCCTGTGACCTTGTTAGGCTGTTAAATATGGGCGTTGCGCTACACTCATTTACATGTTCATTAATTTCAAACCCAGCCCCAAACGATGTCACATCTGCTGTGGGTAAAACTTTGTTAAGAATAAGTCATGCATTTGCTAATTCACCGTTGTGACATCAATTACAACAATAAAATGCTGTAAGTAGCGTCATTCACATTGGGAGGAAGTACCAAGTCGCTGCACAGTCAAAGTGTTTGTCCTCGAGATTAGAGAGGGGAGAGAGTATGGTGGGTGGAGGAGGGATGATCACTAAAGACTCGGTTGAGAAGGATGGTCTTCAGACGGGCCTTGAATGAGGCAAAGGGACACCAACGTTTTACTAGTTGTTAAAGATCCTCTTCCAACGTCAGATGCTACCACGGTCTCTGCCTCCGAACCTCAGCGACCTCCACAAACACTGCAATCAATACGCTATGAATACTAAATCTTCCAGGACTGTCACTTGGATCTGTTAGGATATCGCTACTCGTTTCGAGTCGTTCCTAGGGATATTTGTCACTCACTTAACAGTCATGGATTGAGTCGCCAACACTATTTTTGAAGGAATTATTATTCCAACGGAAAAGCGATTCACCGATTAATTTACACCCGGGTTGTTTACCGCTGCGAGGTAAACAGCGGTCTGTGTTTGGAGTGAGGCAACTTGCCTAAGGTTTCACCAGGACCGGAATTGAACCAGGTTCCTCCAGTTTGTCAGACGATTGCTGTTCCCATTCAGCCACACGGCTCCATGTAAATTAAACAAAAGAATCATGATTTGCTTTTATTTTATTTGCAAACTGAAGTAAACTAACAACAACTGGGCCTGTAACGCCTAACTAGTTCACTAACGGTTGTCTGCATTTACTGTGACAGATAATGTTGTGAACGTTTAGCTGACAAGTTGATGTCAGGTGAATGTGGTTTCCTTTGAGTCTGGAGACTGAAATGTCTGCTCTCCGCAGGGCCTCAAGGCCAGACCAAGTTTCCGCACAAACTTCAACAGACAGATCGTCCCTATGTAAAAGTGAAGGTAGTTTTTGTCCGAGATTTGCAGGGCTGTCAATCACTGTGGTGAGACTCAAAGCAGTGATACACAGCGCTGTCAGACACCACCAGCACAGACATAGAGAAACTGGTGGATGAATTGGATTCCAGTAGCTGTGCAGAGCAACGATTTTCAGTTCCTGTTCCTTGGTATTGATTGTCATCCCCAGAATAGCTCGCAACGAAAAACTCTGGCTGCTTCTCTGGGTAATGTCGGTAAAGTAGAGATGGTAATACCTATCAGTAGTGGAATAGGTACACTGAAAAGTCACAGTTTCTCCTTCTGTCCTAATCATCGGGGCAGCATTCTGACTAACAGAGGCCCCAACAGAGTGATCGGTAATAAACATGAAAACGTACGATAATTTATTATTCACTCTTTGCCTGAGTTGTTTTTTCATCGCCTGGGGACGTCCTCCCAACGAAAAAGGTGCTATAGAAGCGCCCATTGTGAGTAATGAAGTAATAATAATTTTAAATTTTAATTTTGAATAACATCTGAGGTTGTCATTGATACGCATCAACGTGCTTCACAGAAGAAATTGTGAAGCGGAGTGCTCTGTATTTTTGCGGGCCAAAAGCGGCAAACAATTATGCATAGCAGGAACCCAAGAAGAATCGTGGAGGGTGTAACAAACTACAACTTGAAAAAATGTAACGTATTATTGCCCCTGAAAAAGAGATGCGCCAAAGCTCTAAAAACATTTGAGTAGAGAAATGAGAGAGAGCCACAGTCTCACGTCACCTCATTGGCACCTCAGCCGCGTTTCAAAAATGCCAAACAATTACCTATGTACATTGCCTTTCACCTGTCACTGGGTGTAGGAAATCCTCCCACTCAGCACTTGTTAAGTGGGCAAGATAAAGTACTAACGAGAAAGAGGATGATAGCTGGACAAACAGCGGTAAAGCTTACTAGTCAGAGATGTCAATTGCAAGCTATGTAGTTTTAACTCATTGGACTCGAGTAGATAGCCATCACACACTCAGATATCCCCAATCCTTGGCTCTTCCCACCCACCAAATAATATTCTCCGGAATTAGTGAAGCAGGATGTGTCCTTCCAGGCAGAGAGAGTGCATTCCATTCCGAGAACCAATCTCTGACATTTCCAAGTATAGGTAGGATAAATGGAAATCTCATCTTGGTTTGGAGATTGTTAAACATGGTGAATGGTATAGGCATTTGCTGACCTCCCCAAAAGAAAACACATAATAATTGTGCAATGTCACCATTTTAGTTGACAAAAAGCTTTAGCATCATGACTTGGTAAATAATAGTAACTTGTCGCCCTCTAGTCTCCACAGAGCCAAAGTTCAACTCTGCTTTCATATTCGATGCCAAACTTGAAGTAAAGCAATGATTGTAGTAATAATGTGTTGTGGTTCCCAGTGGCTTATATCACCTAAGACTCAGGTTACAGTAATACACACCGCTGGCAGTAACTGTGAGGCCACAGATACTGAACGCCCCCTCGCACACACTGAATCGTCACCCCACAATTATGTTGAGCTGTTCTGAGCCCGAAAGGGCAATTTGTCAGTGTAATAGTTCACACTGCAATCCTGAATTGAGCCAGAATTGCCACTGGCAATTGTACACTGTCGCATTTGCCTACTGTTTACCCGTAGTGAGAATGAAGCCGGTTGTTGTTGGATAGGCAAATTATTTTCCGGGTACTATAATTCCTCTAAACTAACAATAATAATAATATTACAGTCGCGCGATTCGCAACTCTTTGTGAGTCACTGCTATGCCCAATTGGCTGGTTTATTTCAGTCACAAAATGTAGATTTGATTCACTTCAAAGTGTATTCTGTGAACGTATTGAGACTTCTCGAAGTTGTTTTAAGTCGCTATATCAAATGCATCGAGTATCATTATCAAGTCAATTGACTTTATAAAATGGAGACAACCAATGTGGTATTGAGTTTTCTACACATTTTTATTGGTTTTAGTAATTTAAGCTACTTTTTCCTCGGAAGCGATCCATAAATTGACAAACTAACAGTTACTCGTGTCTGCTAGTTTTGCAGAGGCGTGTAGAGTAACTAAACTTGCGCAACGTTTCGGTCTCCATGGGAATCGAAACCCGATCCTCTGAATAGTGAAGACAGAGCTGTAACCAACATTCTGTAAATTTCGACAAAATCCACTTCTTCGAATGCTTTTATTCCATCAGGTTCCCGGGCTCTTAATGGGATACTTCAGTGGTCAAAATGCATTCCAGTCGCTTTGAGATATCAAATGCAAAGATTAGTATTATTACTGTCATGTCTGGAGACTTTCCAAAGCGATTCGCAAGACTGTAGATAGGTATATACTGTATATGCGTGTCAATGCGCTTCACAATGCTGTATAAATTGCTGCGTGTGGGGGCGTTTGCATTTAGTGTGTTTTCTGCATTGCACATTCTTGCTTAGAGTCGAAAAAGATGACAGTTCGAATGCTTTTTATTGCCGCATTTGCAGTATACCGTCATAATTTCGCCCGTTGTGCTCAACTGACGGGTATCAGACAACACCAGCCATCAGGTGCTTACACCACAGAGACGTGACATCCAGTGAAGAACAACAAATTAAATTTGTGTAGGTGGACATCCCAAGGTGCTGGTTATGAATTGACAAGAGGAACAGCCTACGAAGAAGACAGAAGCCTTCTTTGAGTTGCACACGGTCAGCTTTTAATATACATTCACGCGACCCCAGTGTGGATTGCTTCACTAACTGTGGTTTGTTCTCATCGTATCGGCCATGATTTTGTGTGGTCACCTGTATGTCTGACACATGCGAAAACCCAAGAAGATGATTAAGAATATGCAAACTAAGCTGAGAATTCCATTAAAGCCTCTCAGGTATGGGAATAATATAATAATAACCGTTATATTTTTGAATGGTGCCGGTGGTGTCCAACAGCTCAGTGTTTAGACGAATCGCATCACAAGCGAGAGACTTGGGTTCGACTCCCGGGCAGGGCGAAATATTGGATAAATTTCCTCACTGCATTTGCCTCTGATTTCCTTGCAGTAAGTAGGAACGCGGTTTTTAATCAATTGGCGAATCGCTTTTTTAAGAGCCAATAATTCCTCAAAAAAAATTGGAGGATGTCTTTCCCTCAAACAAATATACAATCAATTGACGTTGCAGTATATTCTGTGAAGTTTTTCTAAATTTCCCGAAGACATGATGAGGCACTTTATCAAATAAAAATATCATTACTATCATCGTCACGTCTTCGGGAGGTCTCAACGTGTTTCACAAAATTTGTAGCAAACTGAATTAAAGTGTTTAACACGATGCTGATCAAGAAGTAATTTTGTAGCTTGTCGAACTCTGGCGACCAATGTGCCACAGTACAGCTCTGCCTTCTTGCTTGACGCCAAATTAAATTAATCTTTATTGGAAACGGTGATGGAAATAAGAATGTGTTGTGTTTTCCATTGGCTTATAATCACGTGAGGCTCAGAGTACTGTGCAGAACCCACTGTCAGTTACTGTGATGCCACAGATACTAATATTGAAGTCCAACTCACCGAATAATAATAACAATTATGCTTGCACTTGGTATCGCGCCATATCATGTCGACAAAACATCGCAACGCAAATCACAGAATATAGTGTAAAACCAATTCACTGTATATACTGTCTGAGACGTGATAGCCAATTGAGCACAGCAGTGCCCCACATGGAGTCGTGGATTTATTGACCTTTTTTAAAAAATTAGACGTAAAGGTGTGACGAACACGTGGACGTATTGTAGAAAATAATAAATTATATTTGCAAAGCGAAATAAATCAACAGTAAGTGGACCTGTAATGCATAACGCGTTTACCAAATGCTGTCTGCATTTATTGTAACAAATAACAATGTGAGCGTTGAGCTGACAAGTTGACGTGAGGTTAATGTGGTTTCCTCTGAGTCTGGTAAAACATACGTCTGCTTCCCGCGGGGCCTCAAGGCCCGAACAACGTTCCGCACACACTTCAACAGACAGATCATCCCTATGTACAAAGTGAAGTCAGTTTTTGTACGAGGCTTGCAGTGCAGTCTATCACTGTGGTGAGTGTGAAGGCACAGTAATACACAGCGCTGTCAGACAACACCAGCTCAGAGATGGATAAACTGGTGAATGAGTTTGATTTCTGGAGCTCAGCAGAGAAACGATTTTCAAATCCTGCTCCTTTGATGGTATTATCATTGTGACTGTATCTGCGAATTATAAACTCCGGCTGCTTTTCCTTGTAATGTCGGTACCAGAACAGATAGAAATAGCTTTCAGTCGTGGAATAGCTGCATTCAAAAGTCACCGACTCTCCTTCTGTCCTAACCATCGAGGCAGCTTTCTGACTGACAGAGTCCCCACCACAGAGATCTGTAACAAATAAGGAACAGAACGAAAATTTTGCATTCAGTCTTTGGCAGAGTTAGTTCTCCATCGCCTTGGAGTTCTCCAGAAGCGAAACGCGCTATACACATGAAATTGTTTAATCATGAAATAATATTCATCAATGTATTTTATATAGCATATTCTCACGTCGTTCAGACGTTTGCAGGTACCACACAGAGCAGATGGTACAGTGAATTGCTGTGTATCTTTGTCGGCGAAATTGGCACAGCAGTGTTTCACAACCAGTCGTGGAATCGGTATACGAATTATCATTTAAACGTTTTTAATGCACTGTAGACTATGGAAAAGAGCTTCGCCGTTCCAACAGAAACGCTTGAATTCAGTAACTATTATTATTTGGACAGCTGTTTAGTCCCGCCTTCTAAAACGAAGAGATCCCATTAATGCAGGTAAACAGAGCCGGACGTTTCGAGTAAGGAAACTTGCACAAGTTTCAACCTGTCCGGGAGTCGAACCCAGGTCCTCTCGCTTGCGAGGGCAGTGCACTCTCCACCGAGATACAGGACTCCACCAATTGTTGCTGAAATGGACTCGACAATCAGCAGCGACGCTGAATCAGCTCAACAGGGCCTCACCTGACATAAAGGTTCCCAGCACAAGACAGACAGCAAACAGCCTCATTGCTGCTCTTCAGTCTGTGTGTTGGTGTCTGTGGCATCAGTTTGGTGATAACCCGCAGTGATTGTCGGCATTGGCGGAATCACAGTCTCACGTCACCTCATTGCCATCTCAGCCGCGATACAACAACCAATTGCTTTTATACAGCGGCTTTCACCAGTCACTGGGGGCAGGGAATCCCCGCACTCAGCTCTTCTTAATCCTGCAAGATAAAGTTCTAACGAGAAAGATGGTGATAGCTGGACAAACAGCGGAAATGGTTGCTATTCAGCGATGTCAATTGCAAGCTACGTGTTTTCGTTAGTTGGACACCAGCGGATACAAATCGTATACTCAGAGGTCACCAAACCTTGGTTCCTGCCAACCAGCAGCTAATAATCTCCGGAATTGGTAAAGCCGCACGTGTCTCTCCAGGCAGAGCGTTGCATTCCTTACCGACAACCAATCTCTGGTATTTCCAAGTATAGGTGGGATACATGAGAATCTCACCTTGGTTTGGAGACTCTTAAGAATGGTACAGGCATTTGTGGACCACCCCAAAACAAAACACTTCAAAAATGTGTAATGTCTTCATTTTCGTTAACAAAATCATTCAGCATCATGATTTGGTAAATAATAGTAACTTGTCGCCCTCTAGAGACCACTGGGCCATAGGTAAATCTTGCCTTCATATTTGATGCCAAACTTGATGTAAAGCAATGATTGTACTAATAATGTGTTGAGGTTCCCAGTGGCTTATATCACCTGAGGCTCAGAGTACAGTAACACACCCCGCTGTCAGTCACTGTGATGCCACAGATACTGAAGCCCCATCTCCCACACACTAATTCCTCGTCTCACAATTATGTTGAGCTGTTCTGAGCCCAAAGGGCAATGTGTCCGTGGAATAGCTCACATTGCAATAGTGAATTGAGCCATTATTGCCACTGGCATTTGTACATTGTCGCATTTGCGTACTGTTCACCAAGCAGTAAGTCGAAAACCGGTTGATATTAGATTGACTAAATACTTTCTGAGTATTATAATTACTCCAAAATAATAATAATATTGTTAGAGTCACGCAAGCCACAACTCTTTGTGAGTCTCTACTGTGCCCTATTGGCTGGCTTGTTTCAGTCACAAAATTTAGTTTTAATTCACGTCAAAATATATTCCATGAAGAGTTTTGAGAGGTCTCGAAGTCGTGTTAAGGCGCTGAAGCAATTGCAAGGATTATCATTATCTAGACAATTGACGTGCAGTATGCAGGCAACCAATCTGACATTGAGTGTTCAACACATTATTACTCTTTTTAATAATTGAAGGGATTATGCGACCGCGTAAAGAGATCCATAAATTAAAAAACTGATTTTTTTTTGTTGCTGCTGGTTTAACAGAGGTGTGTAGAGTGATTAAACTTCCCAACGTGTTGGCCTGAACGAGAATCAAAAACTGTATCCGCTGACTTCTGAGGACAGAGCTGCAACACATATTCAGCAAAATTCCACAATATCCCTTTCTTCGAATGCTTTTATTCCACCCATTTCCCGGGCTGTTTATGGGATACGTCAGCGGGCAAAATGCACGACGGACGCTTTGAGATATCTCGAAGATACGATTCGCCTTTATATTTAACGCAGAGATTGTTATTTTTATTATCATGTCGGGATACTTTCCAAAGCGCTTCACAAGGTTGCATATATTTTTATGTGTGCGGTTACATTTTGAGTGTCTTCTGCATTCCACTTTCTTCCATAGAGTCAAAAAAGATAATAGTTCAAATGGTTTGTATTGCTGGATTTGCAGTTAGCCAACATAATCTCGCCTGTTGTACTCGATTCGCTGGTTATTTTACCCACTGCCTTTGTGGTGACACACAATTTTGTGAATCTTGAGCAGACAGATTGACTTGTGGTGAACGTCGTTCGTATGAGAAAAGAACGAAGTTTCCTGGAAAGAAACTGCTCGCCTCAGCGCCACCGCACAAAGCCAGGAGAGTTATTGAACGAGGTGGTCTCTGGCATCCATCACTGTGGGTGCTGAGTGCACAGTAATACACAGCAGAGTCAGACACCTGTAACTGGGAGATGGTTAATTTGTTGGATGTTCTCGAGGTCTGCAGCTCAACTGAGAAACGAGTTTGAGCAAAAGCCGCTTTACGTTCTGGGAGAACTGTACAGCTGCTGAGGATATACTCGGGTTGTTTCTCTGAGAGTTTTCGGTACCAGAATAAACAATACTCGTTCAGTGTTGTAGTATAATTAGTGTCCAAAGTCACTTTCCTCCTTCTGTATCAGTCACTGAAGGAACCCAATGAGTAACATAATCTCCCCGGCTCAGACCTGAAAAAAAGCGTGAAATAAAAATAAGTTTGAACATACTTAATTATTAAATATTCTATACGCTGGATATAGTGCCTTATCACAACTTCGAGAAGTCTCACAGCTCTTGTAAAAACACAATGTTAAGTGATTTTACTGTACGTTTTGCAGTCGAAAAGCCGCAGCCAATTGGGCACAGCAATAACCTACAAACAGTCTTAGAACAAGTGACCAATTTATCAGCAATGTTTTATTTGAATAAATTAATAACCGCGAAAAAGCAATGTGCCAATCGACTACCAAACATGTATTTGTGCTGCGTGTGGTTTAAGGAAACTTGACCAATGTTTCTCCCTACTGGGAACGGAACCCAGGGCTCTCGCTTGTGAGGCCAAGGCTCTAAACACTGAGCTACAAGACTCCACTAATAAAAGCTACGCAATCAATTTTGAACATTGACTGTAACATTGGCGATTTGCCTGAATTAATTACCTGCCATAAAAGCAGCCAATGTCGCCCAGATCGCAATTTCCCCCATCGTCTGAGAACTTGTCTGGATGCCCATTGATTAACTGCGAGATATTTGAGGTGATTGGCTCCAACTTCCGCAATGATGACCTGCGCTGTCGTCCAATAGGTCAAGTGCAAAAAGTCCATGAGATCCGAAATGCTTTGCAATCAATTATCTTTTCTGATTAACATCATAGAACAATAGAATCGTGGATTATAAAGAAGAGAAGGAGATTATTCAGTCCATTCTGACTGTTTCGACACTATGAAAGAGCTAAACAATGGGTCCCACTCCCCATTCTTTCCCCATATCCATGCAATTTTATTTTCCTTCATAAATTCCATTCCAATTCCTTTTTAAAAACTACCATCGAATCTGTTGCCACTTTCACAATGTACATTGTAAACCGTAACAAGACTATTATTAAAAAAATTCCGTCCGTCTCTCCCCTGTTTTTTTTGACAATTATCTTCAATCTGCGAAAGAAATTCAGAAGCTACAAAAGTCTAATTTGGAAACGAAGTGTGATGTAGATATGAGCAGTTAGGGACAAAATTGAATAAACGATTAAATTATGTTTCACACAAAACAACATTAACGGCAACACAGTATATCACTGAAATATGCACAGTTAACCATCACTGAGAAAAATGTGCCGACATCTGTGCCCAAAGGATCAAATATGTTATGACAGAGGGACATCTCATTGCATTAAACATGATAATAACGTAGCATGTAGTGATTGTATCTGTCAGTAATTTGCAAGTCAATTCACTTTGCAGTAGATTCTGTGAATCTAAATTCGGGGCGTTTCGAAGAGATGATAAGGCGTTGTGTTAAGTGCAAGTATTAATAATATTTCTTTCACACGTTCAGTACACGAACCACTCTGTCACATTTTGCTTGTGTTTGGCAAGTAGTCAAGTGTTTCCTCTTAGAGACACAGCAGCAAAGTCACATTCTGTGAAATAGGTCAACTGTCTGGACTAACATCTGTGCTGAGATGAATCCGCTTCGCTCCTCTAAGGTGGTTTATGTACAGTGGTGTATTCTGACATTAACATAGTGTGTGATGGCAGAAGTATGTGGCCAGGGCAGATAGAGAAATGGAGAGCAATGTTCCAGGGGATCTCTTCCTCCCCGTATCCAGATTAGTGGTGAAACATTGAGTTTCAAATTCAGCACCGAAAGTCCGGCTTTCAGCAACAGAGACTTGCAAATATGATGGTTGAACGCTGACTCTATTCGTTGCTCCTAAAGCCAGAGAGAAAAAGTTATTCACTGAGAAGCAAAGACCGGATGTAATTCCCCATATTGTTTTAATGTTGAGGGAGAATGATTTACACATAACGCCCAACAATAATGAATTGAACAGCGCTAATTCTTTCAACTCCATGTTTCCAATTGGGCACCTAAATGACTTGAAGGGAGTTTGAGAGATAAAAGTTTGTGTTCTGAATTGGGCTTGAACACAGGTTTGGAAGCAATAGTCAACACAGCAGTCATGGGAAATCCTCTACGTCAGAAGATTTTGTGTTGATTACCCAAATCCGGAATTGGGCCCTCTATATTCCAAGGCGACGTTCTAATGCAATACTGGTAGTATACCGCAATGTGGAGTACTGTTGCTTTGTAGTTCGAGACTCACTTGCAAGCGGGAGACCTGGGTTCGATTCCTGCCATGGCGAAATGTTGGGGAAGAATCCTGACTCTGTTATTTATTTACAGATTGGCCGTTCACTTAATTTATGTTTGCAGGACCTTAGTGTGTCCAAATTGTCTTTCTCCCACCAATCACAAAATCACTTCGCTTTAAAGTGTTTCATGTGAAGTGCTTTGAGACGTTTCCTTCCGTGAAACGCGTTACACCAAATATAGGTATGAGTTCATTACTTAATGTTAGAAAGTATAAGGGAATTGTTCAGTGCACAGAGATGCGAAAGGTTATCCAGCTTTTAGTGCAAACAAAAACCACATTATGTGGATCGAATATTTATTAAAATCGGCTGAACATTGGCGAAAGCCATCGCCAAAGTAAACAGTGAACATCAAAGAACGTTTTTCAGGCGGGACTTGAAAAGGATACAGGGGGTTTGGAGTGGGGGGTTTGGAGGAACTCATGGTGGAAAGATGGATGGGAAGCGTTCCAGAATTTCTAGCGTTTAGTAAAAATAAAATATATTTTAGATTAACTTGATACGAACTCAATAAGCTTTAAGCCACGGTGGCGGTTGGGAGAGGGTTTGATTCACTGTCTGTCACTAACTGTACTGTACTGTTTCCCAGCTTTGGTTGTGATGAGGGTTATTGTACGAGGCTTCCTATGACGTGTATCACTGTGGTGCAGACTGAGTGCACAGTGATACATAGCGGAGTCTGTCAGCCGCAGGTCGGCGATGGTTAAAACGCTGATTTTCTTGGCAGTGTCAAGAGAAGCAGAAATACAATCTCTGGTAGGGTTTCCTCCCTCTACTGAGGATTTTCTTTGGAGCAGGTATTTCAGCGTCTCGCCATGGGACTGACGGTACCAGTAGATGATGAAATCCTCTTCACTGAATAATATATATTTGCAATTCAATGAAACGGTCTCACCAGCAAAAGCCGCTTGTTGAGGCTGTGTCTGGCAAACTGCACTACTCGATCCTGTGGGGATTTAATTTCAAGTTACTTAGAATCATAGTATATTTTAGCACACAAATAGGTTACTCGGCCCACATTGCCTTTACCTTCTCTATGAAAGAGCTGTCCATCTAATCCCAATCCCTTTCTCTTAACCCCTAGCGTCGCAATGTATTTCTTCCAATTCCCGTTTGAGCTTTATGATACAATCTGTTTGCAGTACAATTTTAGGCAATGCATTGCAGATTGTAAAATCTTTGCAGGTAAATAAAATTCTCTTCATCTCCCCTCTTGTCCTTTTACCAATTAAGTTCAACATGTGTCCACTGGAAACTGATTCACTTGCATGTGGAAGCATTTTCCCCTGATCCACCCTATCAAATCTCTTTCACAATTTTGAACATTTGAATTAAATCTCCTCTAAACCTTCGGTGCTCTTCGGAGAACATTGCCAGACAATAGTCTCTTCACATAAATGAAGCCACTCTTCCCTGTAATCACTGTGGAAAAAAAACCCATTGGATTCCTGTTCGAAGGCCTTGGCATCATTCGTAATTTGTACGTGAAATTCTTTTCACTAAATAAAAGGATTACTGTTGTAACAGTGAAATTAAGACATTCTGAATGGATTAAGTATACAGTGCTCTGCTCCTGCATATCCGCTCCAAATATGAACCATATTTAATGCAAGCACAGACAGTGTGACTATTCGTGTGACACAATTGACATGATCTCTCTTAAATGCACCATTTAATTTAGATTTGTTCCTCTAACCATATATTTGTTTGCTGAAGCTGATTATCCATATTGATGCTTTGGGTGTCTGTGATCATGGGAATGTTTAGCAAAGGATCAGGTGTCAGATTGTACCGTTAACTCTGCGGGTTTACAGTTTAGGCAACTGGAGAGTTTCCTGCTGTAAATATCTTTACTTTAAGACCGCTGCTGGAGGAGGTTTTTTCTCTGGTTTGCTGCCAGTATCAGTTTCTCTCTCAGTCTGTGAGCAGCTCAAAGCAGTTTCACTTGTGGAATAAAACATAAAGTGCTTTCTGTCTCCTTCTCCCTCTTTCTTTCTTTCTTTCTTTCATTCGATCTATCTATCTTTGTTTCTTTCTTTCTTTCTTTCATTCATTCATTCATTCCATCATTCTTTCTTTCTTTCTTTCTTTCTTTCTTTCTTTCTTTCTTTCTTTCTTTCTTTCTTTCTTTCTTTCTTTCTTTCTTTCTTTCCTTCTGTCTTTCTGGCTTTTTCTTTTTTTCTTCGCCAGTTGCTTTTTGTTTCTATTAATTTCAATTAATTTCGATCGATTATTGATTCACTCACTTTTTGTTACAATTACTTTGGTTCCTGATCCGTCTTCGTTAAAGAACCACAGTCACACAACACTCATTCTCTGAGGCGCAAAAACTGTTCTGTCAGATCACTGTTTAACACTGTCACTAACGCAAACAAACACTGACAAATTGGCCATTAATCCTTACCGATTCACCAGTGGTTCCATCTTCGTACTATTCTTTTGTATAAAACATGTTTATTTTCAATATTATTTCCTCCCAAACAGAGACAAAGTGTACGGCACAAAGAACACCTCTCTACAAATAAATCCAGAAATGTCCGTTTGAAATAAGTAATTTTGAAAGCAAAGTGTCGACACATTCAGGAACATTAAATAGTATACGGTTGTCAGTGATCAAGTCTCATGTGTTTCCAAGAAAATAGTTGCGCAGTATTTGTGCTGATGGTTGCCAATGTGATCGTCCCAATCCCAACACAGTGTTTGTTGTAAATCCAAAAACCAATGGTTTGAAATACTGCTGAAATGTGTCAGCCGTTCACAAATGGTCAATCAATGATACAACATTTAACAATCTTTTAAATATTGTGATAGTTGGACATTGATATGCCGCGTGTCTGGTGGAATAAATAATTAGTTATGTGAATCCTAGAAGATTTCCAATGTGCATACATACCGACATTCTTTTCCGACGTATCCATAAGTAATTGTTGTTTCCTAAAAGAAGTGTTATTAAACATCATTGTGCATCAAACACAAATGATGACTGTGCTTTGAATTTATTGGAAGTTCACAGACTCTCTGTTTATCCTTTGAGTTAGTGACGGGGCTTCTTGTATTAAAAGAAGGCCAGATACAGCACTGTGGTATCCCAGTACCGAGCTGTACATTTATAGTCAGCGCTGTCTTGAACTTGCAAAGCATTAATTTCCAGTGAAGACGACATCGATTCATTGTCTGTCTTTACAACAAAGCGTGCTACCAGAGGGATCCGTTTCCAATCTCGTTCGTTCGGAAATTTTCTATAAAATTGCATCTTACTGAAAGTTTCATAAGACTCTGCTTCGAAGACACAGTTGATGGTCAAAGACGCGCATTCTTGTCTCCTAATAGCGGATGGCGTCTGTTTTACTGAGGCACTGAAAGCATCTGAAAATTATACACAACATAACATTAGTTTAAGAAGTCTTCAGCAAGGTCAACTGCTACGGAAATTTTATCCCGAGCCTTGGCTTGATTTTGATTGACACCAATTAATATAATATTATCACGACATACAATACCATTATTGTGTTAATTGAGACGAATAATTTTAACGTATAACATAGTTGTCATAATATTAATGATACCAATTCGCTGCTGTATTTCCCCACAAATAAAACTGTCATCTCACTTCACAGTGTATTCCCGCAAGCGCATTGAAACGTCTCATCGAAGTGATAAGGCGCTATATCAACGCAAGGATTATTATGATATCGCACATTGTAATGATGACTTTCAACATTGCTGTGTAATGGAAACACACACTTACATTGTAAGAAGAGGAGGCACATGCAGACATACAGGAGAGACATTCTCTCAACCATGGGAGATACCGTCAGCCCCGGACACCTCAGAGTGACTGTGAGTAACACAGGGCTGTTCTGTAAGAGCGTTGGAGTCTTGGTTCATTTGAGATGAACAGCGTCACATCATAGCTGGTGACAGCGGCTTTGAGTGGTGGGCGGGGGACGTGTGGGGGTGGAGTGGAAGAAGATACATGAGGAAAGGGACTGACTAACTGTGCCTGAGAGCATTGGGGAGAGAAGGGGATTTGGGAATGACTGCTCGAGTCTCATTGAGGTTTAAATGGACAATTGACGGGGAAGCCAACGAGAGGGACTTTAAACTGACACTGTGAGAGGGACAAAGGCTGTGTGATGTAGAGAGGGACTTCACTGAGAATTGGGAAAGACACATGAAGAAACTACTTACACACAGTTGACTTGTAGTGAGTTCTGTTGCAATGACCAACAGCAGGACGGGGAAGCCGGTCAATGCAGCAGTGAGATAGTGAGATATGGGTGATGATGGGTAAGAAGGAGGAGGGAATAATAATGGTCAAGGAGTATGGGTTGGGGTGTTATATATTTCGTGGGGATAGAGGCGGTGACAAAGAGATGAAGGGCTGCGGGGGGACATGGAGGAGGATGAGAAGGCAGCGAATATGATGCGTATTCTATGGATTCTTTTCACGTTCCAAAGCGATTCAGAGATATGCGGTAGAGTCGAACTATTTTATATTTTGTTGGAAAAATTGATCAGCCAAATGGATACATGAGTATCGCACAAAGTGTCGCAGATTGAATTACCGAATTAGTATTTTACTTACGATTTATTTAATGTTTAAAACAATCACAATGAATTTCTTTTATATTTTAAATAAAAAAAGTATTTAGTTATCCTCCAATAGACAATCGTGTGGGTTCCTACTTACTGTTAGTGAAACAAAGACACCTTTGAAGCAAGGAAAATTGCAAAAGATTTTTCCCCACTCGGGAATCGAACACATGCCCTCTCGCTTGGGACACTGTTGCTCTAACTACTAACCTAAAGGACTCCACATTATTTGCACATCTAAGCAATAATGCGGTGTCCTGCTGATAAGAAAGCTACTGTATAACAGTCAGTTTTATTGCATTGCTATATGGTGACAACTAATGGCATTGCAATCTTATGACAGTGTATGTTTTGTGTTGGTATCAGTTTATTTTTGAAACGTGCACTTTGTTTTAGAATTACCCGGGTGTCCATTGGACGCAGGACAAGTCATACATCATTAATATTAATATTCCACGAAAGTAAAGGCATTCCACCTCAACTCTATCCTCTTTAACCCAACCATTTAAGACAGCTTTCCTCCACGGACGATCACCCCCACAGCTCCCACCTCAATTCAACTCAAGTTCGGATTCAAGTAAGACCTCTCTGTCGTCTTCGGACGTTATCCTAAAATTCAACATTCCGAGTCGCAGTCCAACATGAATGGCGTAAGGGAAATGCAATTTGTTGCGGTTGTTGTTGAAATGAAAGGCACATTATACATGTGACTTTGTCTTACTGCGAAGTGAAGTGATTGTGCATACATAGGGGAGCTTGACAGCCAATTTATGATAAGCGAGATTGCAGAAATGGTTGTGAAGGGAATCAATAACAACATTAACAACAACAAATTACATTTCTATAGATACCTGCACGACGGAAATTCGTCCCAGGACGCTGGAGAGTCAGGGTTTTTTAGATACGACCTGGAAGTTGGGGTCAGGATGGGTGAAGGGAAAGAGAGTTTGGATGGGAGTATGGATGAAGGATGTTCGAAGGGACATTTCTTACCTGGGACTTGAAAGAGTCAGGAGATGTGGTGACGTGGAGTGTTTGCGGGATAGATTTCCAGAGGGTGGGGCAGAGATACTGAATTCATGACTGACAATGGTGTCTTTCATTTAATAAACTATTTAATCCAATCCAATGCTGGGTCGCAACATGGGGCTCGTTAGTGTGTATGTACATACGTATGGTATTAGCTATTGCCTCATATTAATCGATGTGAGACAATACTACTAATATATTTTGTAATTTACCTCTGAATGTCGACACACTTTCCTCAGTTTCACTCTATGATACGATGAGCAAAGTGTATCTAAATCTAATCATCAAGTAGAAATAAGTTAACGAAAGTGAATACCAAATTATTTAAACATGTGCACATAACTTTCAACGATAGCATCACATTTCTTGCTAGCGTTAATAGGGGTTAATTCCACAGGATTCTATCTTCATTTTCATTTCTGGAACCATCAAGCAAATAAAAATTGCATCATTATCATTTTTATTATTTTATCATTCTAAAGTTAGAAGCGCTACGCTTCGTTGATCAGTTGAGAAAATTTAATTGTTTGTCTCTATAATAGACGTTAGCAAGTAATGTGTTTTCAGCGAAAAAATTACAGTTACCAAAGCTTTACTTTTATTTCTACGCTTAATAAATAGATCATAAAATTACATTTGATAATTGTGAGTGACTCAATTACCTGCCATGATGATTTTGTAAATTTTTTTTCTCAAACGTTGTTGTTCTAATAATAATCGTTGCAGTTGGTATTTCAATAATAATTTTGTCACATTAATCCTTTATTATTTTGCGTGACACTGTTGTAAGGAATCGGCTGCCATGTTTAGCTCACAAAAAGCACGGTAAGTAAAATTTACAGCATATTTTGTGAAGCACTTTGTGACGTCTCGAAGACGAGAAAAGTTCTACAGAAAATATAAGGATTATTTTCATTTATTTCACTCTTTACTTACATGAACAACTGTTTTCATTTCACTTTTGTTTGGAAATCAGTCACGTGATTCCTGTGAGAGATACTGCAGCAATGTCGAAGTTTGTTAAATAGGTCAACTGTCAAAACTAATATCTGTACTCATATGAAATTCTCTGTCTCATTTTCAGCATTATGTACAGTGAGGTAGTCTAACAGAAACACATTATGGAATAATATTGCCAATAATAATCCTTGCATTTGATATAGCGCCTGATGACGACTTTCAGACATCCCAAAACAAATCACAGAATATGATGTAAAGTGAATTCACTATATCTTTTGTGGATGGTACGTGGCAGCCAATTGAGTTCGGCGAAGTTCAAAAACGTGTCATGGATTGAGTGACCAATTTATTGTTATTAATTTAAGGGTTTATTATCCCCAGAAAAACAAACTGTCAATCGACTAACCACACGTTATTTCTTACTGCTCAGCAAACCGAGGTGGGTGGAGTGATGAAACCTGCCCACAATTTTCCCCGAGTGGGAAACAAACACAAGTCTCTCCCTTTCGAGGCAAGTGCTCTAACCACAGAGCTAAAAGGCTCCACGTTGGCTCGGTTTTTGTACAGGGAAGTCATTGCTTTGCAGCACTGTGCTTGATGTTAAGCCGCAATAATATGCGGCAGCGTCAGTGATAACGACGCTGCGTATTATAAAGTGGTTTGTCTCTGATTCTCGTCAAGCTGTGAAGAAAAACGACGTGCGGCGAAATCTAGCAGTGTTGCTTCCTCCAGCAGTATCCCTGTAGAGAACGTATTGGGGAGCGAGACCTGGTTGATGTCTGAACCAGTTCAGAGCAGCATAGGACGAGCTGGTGGTATATGAGCAGCTCAGACTCACTGTGTCTCCCTCTTGTTTGCTCAGCCCCGCTGTCTGCTGTCTGACTGAATCTCCCAGTACCACATCTGCAACGAGAGGTATAAGATAAACATCAAGTCCTGTAGCTCGGTGCTTAGTGAACTCGCCGCGCAAGGATTTGGGATCTTTTCCCTTACTGGACAGGGCGGAATCTTAAGCAAGTTTCCTTGTGCAGTTGCCAAACGCTTTTCGCTCAACAGACATCTCGTTTAGTTTAAGGCGTTTTATCAAATACAAGATTTACTGTCATTAACTTTGCATTCCTACATTTCAACTCCCAAGCCCAGCTCGGGGGATCAGCCCGGACTGCCAAACACAATGAGCCGTCCTTCAGATAAATAAAATCTCTAAATCAATGTTAACGTGTCCTGTAGATTTCACAGCCTCACCTGACATAAAGCTCAACAGGAGAAGACATTCGTTGAGCAACCACATTTTCGCTCTTCTTTAAGAAGCCTTTACCATCAGAGTTTGATGACAGAAAGTGTTTGTCGAGGATGACGGGTTTCACCATCACATCCGTGACCCCACAGCAGCGTTTCCTTGACAAATTTACCCTGTCACCTTGTCCAGCTGCTAAATATGTGCGTTGGGCTACACCCATTTTCATGTTCAATGATATCAGAGCCACCATAAGATGATGTTAAATTTCTTGTGGATAAAAGTTTGGAGACAGAGAATCATAATAATCCTTGCACGTGAAAAAGTGTTGCGCTACACTCATTTACCTGTACATTCATTTCAAACTGACCCCAAAATTATGTCAAAGCTGTTGTGGGTAAAACTTTGTTGAGAAAATATCACAGACTTGCATTTGATAATGCATCGTTGAGACACCAATTACAGCAATAAATTGCCATAGGTAGCGTTTTTTCACATAGGGAGGACGTCGCAAATCGCTGGAAAGTGAATGGTTTTGCACGCGGGATGGGAGAGGGGTGAGAGCATGGTGGGTAGAGGAATGATGATCATTGAAGACTCGGTTGAGAAAGATGGTCTTCAGACGGGCATTGAATGAGCCAAGGGGACACAAACATTTTAATAGATGTCATAGAACCTATTCCACCTTTCATTGTTACCATAGTTCCGCCGCCCAACCACACCGACCTCCACAAAAACTACCAACCCGGACACTCACTTCCATCTGCAAGGATATCGCTAATTCTTTCGAGTCGTTCCTTGGGATATTTAACATCCACCTGAACAGAAATGGATTGAGTGACCCACATTATGTTTTGAAGGGAATACTACAAACACGGAAAAGCAATCCAGCGATCGGTTTGCAATCGGGTTCTTACTCAATGCAAGATAAATAGAGAAATGTGTATGGATTGAGAAAAATTGTCTAAGCTTTCACCCTGCCCGGGATGGAACTCGGGACCTCTCGTTTGTGAGGTGAATGCTGTTCCCTCTTCGTTATAGGGCTCCGTTTCATAAAGCATTAGAATCAGTATTCGTGTTTATTTTACCTGCAAACCGAAGTAAATCAATAGCAGCTGCAACTGTAACTGTTCATTAATTGCTGTCTGCATTTATTGTGACAGATAATGAGGTAAACGTTTAGCTGACAAGTTTATGGGAGTTGAATGTGGTTTCCTCTTTGTCAAACTACAGACATGTTTGCTCCCCGCAGGGCCGCAAGGCCTGACCAAGTTTCCGCACACACTTCAACAGTCAGATCATCCCTATGCACAAAGTGAAGGCAGTTTTTGTACGAGACTTGCAGTGCACTCTATCACTGTGCTGAGACTAAGGGCACAGTAATACACAGCGCTGTCAGACACCACCAGCTCAGAGATGGATAAACTGGTGGAAGAATTGGATTTGTGAAGCTGAGCAGAGAAACGGTTTCCAAATCCAACTCCTTTTTCTTCAAGTTCACTGCCAGAATATCTCCATATTATAAACTCTGGCTGTTTGCCTGCGTAATGCCGGTACCAATGGAGAAGGTAATCGCTTTCAGTCGTGGAATAGGTGCATTGTAAAATCACCGTTTCTCTTTCTTTCTTAACCACCGTCGCAGGTTTCTGAGTGACAGAGTCCCCATCGCAGAATTCTGTAATAAACAAGGAAGAGCACAACAATGTACTATTTAATCTAGGCGTGAAAGGAAACGAGTTATATATTTGACGATTGTTTATAATTACATCATAACCTGTATATTTTATAGAGCACATTATCACGGTGTTGAGACGTCGGTGTGCGCTATACAGAATGTTCTATCCAGTTAATTTCTGTGTATTTTTTGAGCGAAATTGCGCACAGCAGTTTCACTAGAACAGTTGTGGAACGAGTTAGCAAATTATTATTTACAGACAAGTAATGGTTATTGCCCGCGAGAAAGTGATCGGCCTAACGACTCAAAATCGATGAATGGAGAAATTGATACTTGGAAGGTGTATTGCTCAGTTTTATAAAGTATCCGGTTTCCTGCTTCCTCCAAGGAAAAGAGAGGCGTTTCTGTGGAGTAACGAAATTTGCCTTAGATTTCTCCCTGCTGGGGAATCGATCCCAGCTCCTCTCGCGAGGCGGAAGCTCCAACTACTGAGATATAGGTTTCACTCCACATTTGTCGTTTATATGGAGCATAGCATCATCACCAACACTGAATTAGCTCAATACGGCCTCACCTGACATTAAGGTTCCCAGCACAAGACAGACAGCAAACAGACCTCATTGCTGCTCTTCAGTCTGTGTGGCTGTGTCTGTGCCATCAGTTTGCTGATAACCCGCAGTGATTGTCGGCATTGGCGGAGCCACAGTCTCACGTCACCTCATTGGCATCTCAGCCGCGTTTCATTACAACAACCAATTGCTTTTATACCGCGGCTTTCACCAGTCACTGGGGGCAGGGAATACTCTCACTCACCTACTGTTAAACCTGCAAGCCAAAGGGCGAACTGGAAGGATGGTGATAGCCTGACAAACAGTGGGAAAGCTTTTCAAAAGCGAAATCAATAACAAGCTTTGTTCTTTGAGCAACTTAGATTACAGCAGATTCCCCAACGCACACTCTGAAGGCCCCACGTTTTGGGTCTTGCGTAATACTCTTCAGAATTAAGTAAGCAGAGAGAGACTTTACATTCAATTCCAATAATTTGTCTTTCAGATTTCCATGTGTACGTGGAAACCATAGAAATGGCAGTTTTGCTTTGGATATTCATAAGCACAGTGATTGTTTTGCTCATTTACTGTCTCCCACAATATAACAGAGAGACAGACTGAAACGGCTATATTAAAATGATCAACATTTAAATTTATTTCCAGTGGTTACTTGTAAAGTATTCTCACTCTTCGCTGATTACATTAGTGTAGCGTTCTGAACTTTATTTGATCATACACCAAAAACTCTGGGCGAACTGTTGCTCTTGAAAGCCTTTCCAGCCGTGACTGTATGGAAAAGAAAAGTGTAACTGGAAATCTCTTTTCCAACAGTGCCATGCAATTTTTGCTGTCCTCCTGAACAAGCAGACCGGATCTCAGTCTAATAGTAGTAGTAATACTTGCGTTAGTGATAGAGCGGTAAAGCGTATCATCACGCCTTCGAGACACCTCCAAGCGCTTCACAGAATATAATGCGAATTGATTCTCTTTTGTGGGTGAAATGCGTCATCCAATTTCCCACAGTAAGTTCACAAACAGCCGTGGATTAAGTTATCAAATTGCTATTCTTCTTCTTTTGAATGAATTATTAGACCCGGGATAATGATCCATAGCACAGATATTCTTCTTTCTTCCAAGTTCTCTCAAATTCAAATATAAATGAATTTGCACCTTCATGCTAATTAACTATGCAGTTTATAAAATCGTTAGTTTAGTTGGCATGCACTTTTAACGTGCTGGTTAGTTGGAAAGCAATAGTAGATTGTCGCCATCTAATGTCCAATATGCCACATTTCGGCATTGCTTCATATTTGATGCAAAACCTGAATGAAATCATTGAATGAAATAAAAATCTATTGTCGTATCTGACATATATCAGCTGAGGCTCAGATTACAATAATAGGCGCCGCTCACAGCCATTGTAACGACACAGAAGGTGATGCCACGCCTCCCACACACTGAGCAATAATAATATTATTTTTGTATTTGATATAGCGCCTCATCACGTCTTCGTGACGTGTCAAGGCAAATGACAAAATTTACTGAATATCGAATTGACGGGTTTACGTAGTTGGCGAAATGTAACAGCCAATTGAGCACAGCAGTGTTCCCAAATCATTCAACGAACAATTGACCAATTGTTTAAAATTATGTGCTAAAATACGACCAAACGTGGATGTATTTTTAAAACAAACACTTGTGTTTATTATATTTGCAATCGGCAACAAATCAACAGCAACTTGATGTGTAATGACTAACTGATTCATTAATTGCTGTCTACGTTTATCGTGACAGGTAATGATTTAAAAGTTCAGCTAACAAGTTGATGTGAAGTGAATGTGGTTTCCTCTGATTCTGCGCTACAGGACATGTCATCTCCTCGAAAGGCCTCAAGGCCTGACCAAGGTTCCGCACACACTTCAACAGACAAAGTTTGCTGTGTTTAAAATTGAAGGCATTTTTTTGTACAGAGACTTGCAGTGAAAGCCTACCACTGTGGTCAGATTAAAGGCACCAGTAATACACAGCGCTGTCAGACAACCAACCAGCGCAGAGATGGATAAAACTGGTGGTAGAAATGGATTTGTGCAGTTTGGCATAGAAACTCTTTCCAAATCCGTATTGCACTGACATGACTTGTCATTCCAGAGTATCTCTCCGAATTATAAATTCAGGTTGTTTGTCTTGGTCATTCCTGTACCAGAAGAGACCCGTGAGCACTCTTGAGTCGTAGAATAAGTACATTGCAACGTCACAAGTTTCTCTTTCTTTCTGGAACCACAGTGGCAGCTTTCTGACACAGGAGAGTCTCCGACACACAGATCTGGAATAAAAATGGAAGTGCTCGACAATATATTATTTATTATTTGTCTCAATTATTATTCCCTTCGGAGGCTATCCTTATGAGAGAGGCGCTACACATTTGCCATTTGTTAATAATGAACTAATAATAATCAAAGTATTTTGCTATAGCAGACTATCGCATACTTGATTCTGCTGAAAGCGCTACACATGATTATATTTGTATCAAATGAATGGCGTGTATGTTTTTATCGACGAAATGCCGCAATCCAATGGCGCACAGCGATTCCGCACAGTTACTTGTGGAATGAGTTATCAAATTATTATTTAATTTTTTTTAAAGGGATTATATAAAGAAATCCGCCAATCCACTAAAAATGTTGGAGAATTCTATTATTATTTCGATTGGTAATCTTAACCTTAGGTTCAGCTCTTGGTGATAAGCAAACAGTGTCCTTCTTATCGCTTTGGCAACGAGAGAATGTGTGAGGGGAAGTAAGGAAACTTGACTAACGTTTCGGCATATCCTATTAGGGAATTAACTCAGGTCTTCTCGATTAGCGAGGCGAGCGCTCAAATCACTCTGCTTTCGTTCTCCGCTACCAATTGTTGTTGAAATGGAGCTGACAATCGGCAGCAACACTGAATTAGCTCAACACGGCCTCACCTGATATAAAGGTTTCCAGCACCAGACAGACAGCAAACAGCCTCATTGCTGCTCTTCAGTCTGTGTGGTTGTGTCTGTGGTATCAGTTTGCTGATAACCCGCAGTGATTGTCGGCATTGGCGGAGCCACAGTCTCACGTCACATCATTGGCATCTTAGCCGCGTTTCAATACAGGAGCCAATTGCTTTTATACAGCGGCTTTACCAGTCACTGGTGATAGGGTTCCCTCCCAATCAGCTCGTGGTAATCGTGGAAGCCGTAGCATTAACTGGTAGGATGATCATAATAATAATATAATAATAATTCTTCCTTTGGCTATCGCATTTTATCAAATCATCCAGGCGTTTCAAAGCGCTTCACGGAATAAAAAATAAATTGTAGTTACTGTGTGTTTTGCGAGCGAAAAGCGGCAGCCAATTACGCACATCAGTGTCCCATAAAGAGTCGTACATTGAGTGATCAATTTATTTATTATCCTTTTTTTTAGGGTGTTTTAGCGGTGGTAAAGCAATCCGCCAATCAGGTTACTACCTACTGCTGAGCAGAGGTTTGTGTATGAAGCAAATTTGCCCAACATTTCGCCCTGTCGGGAATTGGAAGCAGCTATGGACCTCAACCACGGTTATGGCAAGAGTTTTTGACATCGTGGAATGATTGTGTTGTTTGTGTGACTGTCAGATGTTCTGTCAATGTGATGTTTTCTTGTGTCTTTATCTCGTCTCCTTTCCCACAGGAAATCGCTGCTGCGGTCGAGAGAGATAGGAGCGGAAACCCCACTAAACTTTGTTAGTTTTTGTTCGAGTCTCTGACTGGTTCCCATCACTGTGCACTTGGAGCGCACAGTAATAGACAGCGCTATCAGACACCACCAGCTCAGAGATGGATAAACTGGTGGAAGAATTGGATTTGTGAAGCTGAGCAGAGAAACGGTTTCCAAATCCAACTCCTTTTTCTTCAAGTTCACTCCAGAATA
>NW_024705116.1:0-43972 GCF_018977255.1 Callorhinchus milii
ATTCTGTTGTCATGTCCAAGCGCAGCGAGGACGAATGCGCAGAAGAAACAACTTTTATTAGCGCATCGTGTAGAGCTCGTCGAGAGGAATGGATTGCCGTATCGTTCGCCTTCAACAGACATAAAATGACGTCGCAACGCAGTTTACGCGAGAGCCGGGGGCTTATGGGGCCCCGGGGACCTGCCCATAAGGTTCAAATGGAGAGTGTTTTCAATAAATTTTGGCCAAGCAAATAAGTGTTGCATTAGTAATTGTTTATGCAATACTTGTGGCAGAATGTGTATAAAGCATGTGATGGCCCACTGGTGCACATCACGTATAGTTGAATTGATAGTTTAATAGAAATAGTGTAAATGGAGGTGGCCGTGTGGGCAGAAGTCAGAGCGCTGAGCTTGCACTTGCTGAGGTCCTGTATTCGAATCCAGGCAGCCGCTGTTATTGTACCAGGTTAAGTTTAGTGTGATGAACTCAGCAACAACAAAATATTCACTTAATTTGGATTAATTCCAGCTACAATATTTGTAATAGCATCAGGAATGTCGCTGGACAGCATTACCTTGAAGCAGGGTGGGTGGGAAAGTTCTGCCCCCCAAGTGTGTTGATCAGAGGTCACTTAAAGGCATCTCGAAATAGTTACGTGATATCGACTTCCTCAGGCCATTCTGAATAAAATAACACCAATAATACAATCAGGATAATATTGGGGGGAAGGACAGAAAAAAACACAGCGGAAGAGTGCTGAAATTGAGTGATCAGAGGGCCTCTAAATCAGCACTGTTAACAGACATTCACAGCCCTTTGTCCACTCACTGCAATGGCCTTCCCATATTGTGCAGGTCGTGGGGGTTATTTGTCCATATTTCTCTGGTCAGTGTGGGTTGGTGAAGGTGTGGAGTAAAGAAATACAAGATAGCAATGAATTTTGGTTCACTCCCCTCTACTGTCCCACCTGTAGCCTCGCAGGTGCCTATGACAACTGGTGAGCATGGCCCTCCATCCAAGCACTGTCCAGACTCAACTTATACTGTGAGATCAGGCATATTTTGGGCAGTTTGTAATGCTGTCTCTGCCATGCCCTTTAGTCACTTCCTCCCCCCTCATACATCTCTTTCTCCAGCAGGCCTGAGCTCACCACGTGGGAGCCTGACGTCAGGGGGGCCATGCTGTCCCCCGCCGGGCTCCCGCCACCCCTCCCCTGCAAACGGCAGCAGCGGTCGGCGGGTCACAGCAGTAGCCCCTGGGGGGTGCCGTGTGGCCCGTGGATGTCGCGATGGGCCGCTGTGGCCACACGTGTGTGCGGCCGAGACCGAGCAATCGGTTGGGGCAGCCACTGTAAAACAGAAATCTCCCAACCTGCCACTAATGTCATTAAGCAAGCGGGGGATGGGTCAGGTTTTGGCGTTGTCCGGAACGGGTGAGCTGGCTTCCTCAGGTTTGGTTGGAAATCCGATTTACAGTTTGTCGTGATGCACAGGCCGTACAAAGGTTTAGAATTTTCTAAGGGTCTTGTTTAATTATTATTGTTAAATTTTTTTGTTATTTTTTTTATTAATATACTGCAATATATACTAAACATTCGTACAAGACCTCACGGGTACAACACAAATATGTTATTGCAGACGGACTTTTGTGGAGGGACTGCTGATGTTCACATGTTCAGTATCGGCTGAAAAGGCATCTAATCAAGGTTGGGCAGTTTTCTGTAGATTTGACCTGCATCCAGCGTTGCCATTTGGACATAAAGGTGGAGCCGTACAATTTTGTACCCTTTCCATGTTCACCAAATGATTCCTGACTGTTCTTTGAGAGGAGCCCAAGGTTATTCAAACATGCATAAGGCGGGAAGGAGTTCTTTACTAAAGCACGTGTTTAAAGGCAGTGAGGTTGTTTTTTCCAGTGTTTGAAATCCCTTATTTAGGGCCTTTTTCTTTCCCCCAAATTTATTTTATCCCATGTTTTCAAGGAAAAAGTATGCATTCATGTAGCATCTTTTGTGACTACAATAAGAAAAAAAGTTTTCTGCATTTTGGTGCTTAACATTTCCGTTTTTCATGGCTTTGTAAAAATAGCAGTACTGCAGTCCACAGGATGTGTATGGTAATGACATAGGGTACGGAAATGAAGGTTTACCAGAGAAATATGGACAAATAACCCCCACGACCTGCACAATATGGGAAGGCCATTGCAGTGAGTGGACAAAGGGCTGTGAATGTCTGTTAACAGTGCTGATTTAGAGGCCCTCTGATCACTCAATTTCAGCACTCTTCCGCTGTGTTTTTTTCTGTCCTTCCCCCCAATATTATCCTGATTGTATTATTGGTGTTATTTTATTCAGAATGGCCTGAGGAAGTCGATATCACGTAACTATTTCGAGATGCCTTTAAGTGACCTCTGATCAACACACTTGGGGGGCAGAACTTTCCCACCCACCCTGCTTCAAGGTAATGCTGTCCAGCGACATTCCTGATGCTATTACAAATATTGTAGCTGGAATTAATCCAAATTAAGTGAATATTTTGTTGTTGCTGAGTTCATCACACTAAACTTAACCTGGTACAATAACAGCGGCTGCCTGGATTCGAATACAGGACCTCAGCAAGTGCAAGCTCAGCGCTCTGACTTCTGCCCACACGGCCACCTCCATTTACACTATTTCTATTAAACTATCAATTCAACTATACGTGATGTGCACCAGTGGGCCATCACATGCTTTATACACATTCTGCCACAAGTATTGCATAAACAATTACTAATGCAACACTTATTTGCTTGGCCAAAATTTATTGAAAACACTCTCCATTTGAACCTTATGGGCAGGTCCCCGGGGCCCCATAAGCCCCCGGCTCTCGCGTAAACTGCGTTGCGACGTCATTTTATGTCTGTTGAAGGCGAACGATACGGCAATCCATTCCTCTCGACGAGCTCTACACGATGCGCTAATAAAAGTTGTTTCTTCTGCGCATTCGTCCTCGCTGCGCTTGGACATGACAACAGAATGATCCACGCCAGGTGGGTCACGGTGTTTATGTGCGCGGTGGGACGGAGTCGCTAAATTACGATTTTGACTTGTTTATTTGGGACCCCGGGGTCCCGCCATAAGGTGAATTTATCGCAACACTGCACTGCTGTGTATAAATGCGATACATTGAGAATGTTACACTACGGGTTACAAAACAAGCAAGTCTGCAAATATCATTCAGTATCTATCCTGTGTACACTGTGGTAGCCAACATTGAACTGCATATTCAATATCTTTATACCGTATTAAACAGATACAAACCATTTACCACTAAGTTATTGACCAAAATAGGCATTTCAAATCATGCTGTCACTCTCTCGTACATTTTTCTGGCTAAAATAAGAAAATGTCACCCACGACTTGACAACAATGGCAATGATTTGCCAAGTCACGGAGCGATACAGACCTGGGGTGGAGCTTGGGGTCGTGGAGTTGCCAAACAAACCACTCATCGAGCCCTTCCTGCCATGCTCCTTCACCACGGGTCTGCCAAACACAACACAAACCATTCAAACGACCGCAACTTCACCTTCAAATACATATCAATGATTTGTTTATGCATTATGCTGAATCATTAAAATATTATAAACATCAAATATTTTTTTTTGGCAAAATTACGAGGGTCAGACTGAAAATGTCCATGATGTTTAACATGCTCTCAGTGTGAAAATAGTGTTAAATGGTAAAAAAAATCGGTAACCGTGGAAGGAAATTTGTTTCACGTAGAACATGGTTAATATTTTATTATTCCAAGTATGCCTGTGTATGGTCACATCACTTTATTTTCAACACACTTTACAAGCTCTGAATGCCAAGGTCCCAAAGACTAATGAATAAGTATTATTTGCCACATTGGTGTAATAATATAACAGGCATGCATCATATCAGAGGGACATTAGAGAAGCAGCAAGATGCATCACACCGTGTGTGTGTGTGTGTATATATAAACAACTTGGCAAGGGCAATGTGCACGCTGCGCTGGCACCGTGTCAGACGTACAGAAGTATGGATGCTCCATGGCCTCGCGTGGCGTGAGCCGGGTCTGATGGTCGTATCGCAGCAGCTTGTCCAGAAAGTCGAGCGCCTCGGGGCTCACTAGGTGCTGGTTCTCGCTGTGCACAAATCTCTCCCAGCGTTTACGCGAATGCCTGTGGCACATTGCAACACAAATCAGTTGGCTCGCGTTTGTGTGGTTCACAAGCTGCAAGTCAATCTTTCAGCATCAGTGGTGGGGAACATTTTCTTGATGACCATAAATTACTTTCAAATACCTTTTGTAGGCCAAACATTACATACGTAGCGTTATCCAATAAGAGTTCACCTTTACAGGGTGATTGATGTACTAAAATTACAAATGATTTTGCCTGGTCTAGCCAATTAATGTGGCCAAGATTCTTGCGGTGCTGCAAAACTATCGTTTGCAAGCTATTTCGAAGTGGTAGGCCTCGTGTGGAAAATGGTGGCATGAAATAAAGTAACGGGCTGATTGCAGTTTGTGGGCCATAGATTCCTCACTCCCTTTAGTTGTGAACACACCATAAAATTCCCATAAGAAATGCAGCACAAACCATGCAATGACTATTGTTTCACAAGCCTAGTTGCTAATGAAGGTTTGGTTGATACAGAAACCGTAACTTAACTACAGCTGAAATGAAGACCTGTGGAACCCACCTGCCCAGTATGTCATTGAAGCGTGGATCAAGATCGATATTGTACTTGTCGATGTATGTGTAGAGCTCTTCTGTGCCCAGCACGCGTGCGATACGCACGAGCTGTAGACATAAACATACATTCACAAAGAGTTCCACTGATGTTTCAACACACACTTGAGCTGTATAAAACACGTGCAGTGAGGAAGTGTCCAATTTAAAGCTCTTACCTGGTCGTAGTTGTCGTGCCCATGAAAGAATGGCTCCTTGCGGAAGATCATGCTTGCCAGCATGCATCCAAGACTCCACATGTCAAGGCTGTAGTCGTACATCTGACATCACAAAATCAACATCTTAATATCATGGCCTCGCCAATAGCCCTTCTGGGCAAAAAGTTTGACTATGAATGGTGCAAAAGAAGTTCACCATACATACAAAGGCCAAACTGGTAAGTAGCAACATAATTTGCTCATGACAAAATTACACAGAATGCACCTGATCTCATTAGAATATCATAATCTAAGTGGTGTGGAGCCAGGACAGTGGTTGGATCGGCGGAGCTACATGATGAACATCAGAGGGCAGTGCCACACAATCCATTGTTGCACTCTACTTTGATGCTCCTCACCAATACCAACCGCACTGAACATCTTTAAGTATGGTCAAATAACCCCTACAACCCGCACGGCATGGAGGTTTTCATCAGTAGTGGATTGACATAAGTGCTGTATGTGTACAATGTTATTTGCAGGAAAGTAGTTTGCCTATAAGAACTTATCCCACTTGCCCAATATCCACCAACCTGATAGTCAACCAGCAGCTCGGGGCCTTTGAAGTATCGGGATGCCACTCTTACATTGTACTCTTGCCCAGGATGGTAAAACTCAGCCAGGCCCCAGTCTATTAGCCGAAGCTGTTGAAAGACATCGGACGTACAGCACATCAGCATGGCTAAGCTGCATTCGCACAAGGCTGTAATAAAAGCTGTAGTGTAAAAACCGACAAATAATTGAGTTGACAGATGTCTATGAAACATAAGAATAAAGACAACTCTCATTAGGGGCCTTATTACCAAGAGCTGAGAACCCAAGCCTTGTAGCAGGAGTGAAAATAGCACATGAATGTTAGCTGTGAGCAGTACATTAATAAGTAGTTGATCAGCATCTCTAACCATCTGCAAAACGAATGCGTTGTTACCTTCCGGTTCTCGTGATCAATCATGACGTTGTGCGGTTTTACATCCCGGTGCATTATGCCCATGCTGTGACAGAAGTCGAGGGCCTTCGGAAAAATGGCAGCAGCAGAATACACATCAGACTTTCTCAAGCACAAAATAATTTTCTCACAAAACTATAGGTCAAGTGAGACGTTTCAACACTGCAAATTGCATCATAAAAGAGCCTGCACTTTGAAAACTGAACTATGGTCTTTCCCCCTGACATCATATCCAAAGGTACACAGCTTTTTAAACTGTAAAAATCTACTGTCTCTTCCATAACTGTATTACATCATGCAGAGCATTGTGGATGGGAGATGTTGACAGTTGCACCTCAAGTATTCTTGCCAAGTTCTGTCAGCTCATGAAATACGAATGAAATTACAACTGGACTACACACATTACAAGTATAAGTCAAAGAGAATGTATTCATATTCAGATTCAGGCATTTGTATGCCTTCAGTCTAGTGCTAAGCAACACAAGATAAGGTGTGGGATAGATGGATGGCATTAGTGCCTCACCTTCAGGATTTCATACATGTAGAAGCGAATGTCCTGATCTGTTAGTGTCTGGTAGAGTTGCTGTAACAAAAGAAAAATGTGGCCATGGAGGAGAAAAACCTTTCAACAGTTTTATGGACATTTTGTACAATGAAATACTTAATATGCAAGCCAGGCTTTTAAGCCTAAAAAAATTATCAAGTTGAACAGTGTACAGAAATTAATAGCTTACATAATTGTGTATATAGTGAGAACATGCAAAAGCAACAACTGTACACTACACAAAAAAGCTACAAAAAAACAGGTTGCCAAGCTAAATGAGCATGTGGGAGGTAAATGCATTACCTTGTAGTCTGTGTTGTTAACGTATTCAAATACCAGGCCGGTGTCCGGGACTACAGAACAACACACCACATGCCCATCAGACCATGGCAGCAGGGTAAACAAAGCAATGCAAACTTTCCATGCCATACCATTTCAACTACACAACAAAAAATGTTAGCTTAATTATTAGCCAAAGCATGATTACATTATTTGTTTCACTTGTGTCCTTTTAAATGTTGAAAGGTTCTCGTAACTGAACAAAAATGTATTGATTTACAAGGTTTCCTGAAGTCCTTCTGAGTGATGGGGAAAAAAATAGCCTCACAGGAAAGACCCACAGACATCACCTCTGCTAAATATCAGGGTGGATATTCAAATAATTGTATTGCTTAAATTGACGACCATCCTTCTCCTTGCAGCACCATTTGAAGCAAACGATTGGGTTTTCGCCCTCAAGGACTCTAAGGACACCCTGCAGGCGCTTCTATGCATATTTCTCAGTGTGCCCTGCATCATTGAGTGAAGGCAGCAGTCCTGCTCTGTGCAACAGCGGTCGTACGATTTAACACACACCACGGGGTCCTTGACGATGTCCAGTAGAGTAATTATGTTGGGACCTCCGCGCAAGTTCTGCAAGATCTTGATTTCTCGCTTTATCTTCTTCTTTTTGACTGGCTGCGCACACAAGGGGATTTGCATCAGCCACTGCCAACACTAAAATAGCACGAACATCCAACACCGAAGCTTCAGCGAGCAAGTGTGACTGCAAGCAGTAATGCTTACCCACCTTGAGAATTTTTACCACGACCTTCTCGTTGTTGGTGATGTTTATGGCCTCGAACACCTCACTGTACTTGCCCCGACCCAGCTTCCTCACCAGCTGATAGTCGTCCTGGTTCCTGGAAAGTGTGAACAAAGCTATATTCACAATTCAAGCATGCACCAACATATGGTTCCAACCGCACCACCACACTGAGAAGCACAATGCACTGCACCGTCGTTTCCCAATCGAGCCCTCCCACACTACATGAACCAGGGCATTGTTTATTTATGCCGTACTCCCATACTCAAGGACAGTGGTTCACAGTGTGTCACATGCTCCTGGGATTTTGGACCAATGGTAATTTGACTATAAACCAAGGAGCCATAAAACAAGGAAATGCTTGACTGTGTGACAGCTATTTGCTTTTAAGCAATAAGGAACTATGGAGCAAAAAAACTCAACACCCGCCTACTGGACTAATGGAGCTACAACAGCCTGGTTTCAAAACAAGTTACTAACGATCTGCATGGTTCTCGCCAACGTCTAGCCTGAGACACAAGCCTAAAATCTAGACAAAAGACAAGCAACCATAAGGCACGCCACAAAAGGCCGGTCAAGCAGACAGTGGGTGGGTCGAGATAGGGGGATTGTTCTGTTATATGGTAATTTGCTAGTAACAAAAGCAACATGTCATGTGCCTGAACAAGAAAGTTTACATTATCATCAATTGCACACACATATACATCAGAAATGTGAACAATGACGAGCAAGATTAGACGCCGGATGATTGTGCGCGCGCTTCTTACCCCCACTCTACGACGTGCGCCTCATAGTCCCAGTAGTCTCTCGCTCGTGCGAGTTTGCCTCCGCGTACAACTTGGGTCGGCTAGCCACGGGGCCCGACATGGCGACCACAAGCGGCGGCACCCTGTCCGTGCCTCAGGGGAACGTGGCTGAGGGACGAGAGAGAGACAGAGACGGGAGAGCCCGTGAGCGAGAGTGACGGTGGAATGAGGAAGAGGAGTGGACACAGTGTGCTTTGCGCGACTAAGTAGCCCGTGCTTGGGTTGGGGATATTAATGCCGATTGTATGGGGCTCCTTTCAGCCTGGAGGGTGTACTTAAAAGAAGCTTGCCTCACACGTTCCCGGGATCTGATTACGGGGAGCGATGGGATGCCCGCGTGATCTGGGTCTGACCAGGTATTGGTGATATGTTAAATTGGGGACTGGCCAGGTAGCTGCGTTGGGTAATAATACCTGATGCAAGGTTCACGTTGGTTTTATAATCAGGACGGGTGTAAGGGTCGGGTCAGATACAGGACATAGGCCGAGTATAGACGGACACATAGCTTAATTACAATCGCCAGGCTGGTTACGTGGAACTTACTTATGCAAGGACTGCTTGTAAAATAAGGGACAAGCCCAGTACAAAGGCCAGTCCGGGAGTAGGGGCCCACGACAAGGCACGGTTGGATACAGGGATACGGATATTCGAACTCTTTAGAGGATGCTGTGAACAATTATGCCCTGCGATTGGATTCAACCACGGATAAAAAGAGACGTGGCACAGGATAAACGGCCCTGCTACTGGGTATAGCGACCCAGCTTAGAGTATAGCGATTTGGTAAAATAATCTGTTGTAGAGTACAACAGGCCGTACCCACAGAATCCAGATACGAGATAGAATGTGCTATAAGAACCGGCTGTAAGATATACAGCCCCGCTATGGGAAACAGGACCACGCTAGCGCTATTGTGGTACATAGTCATACTAAGACTTTACTTTCAGGGGGGTCCATGCTGATAATGGATCATTTGGATGTTCAGGCCAAACAGGGCCCTACCGTCAGGATGTACCGGGTCCTGCTAGGGGCTTAAGGCCCCCAAAACACACAACGCCATTCGGGGTAGAAGGCCCTACTAGGCGGTATAGGACCCGGTCAGGGTTATGGGACCTCGCTATTTAATACAGGATTCTTCCAGGGGATATAGAAACCTGCTGGAGGGGTATAGGGCACATTTAAGAGGCAGAGCCCCCTCCGCTAGGGGTACGGCACCCCTAGAGGACCCAACTATGGGGGTATAGACCCCGATTAGGGGGCACAGGACCCTCAAAAGGACGCTGCTCTCAGGGCCCGGCTCGGGCCGGCACACGTGACCGCTAGGCCGAAGCCTCGTGCTCGCCTGACGGGGAGGTCTCAAACCTCGCCGCGCCCGCGTTTCACGGAGGAGGGCGCCTCGAACCGCGGCGAATTCGCGACACACGACAGCAACAAAAAACCGAGCGGAGGCGAAACCGTCACGATTCTTTTCTTTCTCCATCGAGTATTATTTCATTCGTTTAAAAAAAAAGTGGAATGGGGGGTTAAAGAAGCAGCCGCTTACGGTCGCGACGCGCGCCTCGCTTGCGCTGCCCGGGCCGCCGTGGAGCCGCAATATGGCGGCCGCTCCCTCCCCGAGCCCCTCCCCTCGACTCCCCCACAGCCCCTCCCCTTCCCTGTTAGCCCCTCCCCTTTCCCATTAGCTCATCCCACTTTCCCACTAGCTCCTCCCCCTTTCCCACGGCCCCTCCCCTTTTCCCACTAGCCCCTCCCCCTTTTCCACTAGCTCCTCCCACTTTCCCACGGCCCCTCCCCTTTCCCACGGCCCCTCCCCCTTTCCCACGGCCCCTCCCCTCCAACTACTCGCCCTTTCCTTAACCACCCCCCCCTCCTCCCCTCTTCCTCAACTCCCGGCCCCTCCCCCTTTCCCCCCCCCGTCGGCCCGGCCCCTCCCCTCCGCTCGAGCCCGGTCACGTGACCGCGCGCGCCGATCGCGGGAAAGCGCGCGCGCGCGTGCGCGTCAGTGGGGAGGGGAGGGGGGGCAGTGGGGGCGGGAGAATCGATGTGTTCATAGATTACAAGCGACTAAATAATCGATTAAATTGATTGCAATCGATATTTCATCGATCAATTAAATCGCGAGGAAATAATTAAATACAGATTCATCTGAATCGATTCATACACGTTGCTCGCATGGTGTGCTCAACAATCGATATTTCATCGATTATCGCTCGCATGCTGCGCTCAACAATCGATATTTAATCGATTATTGAACGCACCATGCGAGCAACGTGTATGAATCGATTCAGATGAATCTGTATTGAATGATTTCCTCGCGATGTAATTGATTGTGGCGTTCGACTCGCGATATTCTCGACAATTGATTTTGTTTCGATTTGAAGCTTTCGTGACTGCAGGAATCCATAACTCTTTGGTTCTTTCGGTAAATTCTAGATTTGATTCATATTCTTAGGTTTTATTGGTAAAGTCGCGTAGGTAAAAAATAAAAATTAATAGAAGTAAAATAAAACAAAATAAAAAATCACGACGTTTCGGAGGCTTGTGTTGCTTCCGAAACGTCGTGATTTTTTATTTTGTTTTATTTTACTTTTATTAATTTAAATTTTTTACCTACGTGACTTTACCGAAAAAACCTAAGAATATCTTTCTGTAAAGTCACGTAGTGAGAAATTATTTTGTTTCTACACAGTGCTGAGTGTAGCGGCCTCTAGTGGCTGTAGGGAGTCACGCGAACGCATTTTACGAAAAGCATACGTTTTGAAAATTCTAGATTTGAAGCTTTCGTGACTGCAAGTATTTATACTCTTAGGTTTTTTCGGTAATGTCACGTAGGTAAAAATAAAACATAATAACAAATAATAGAAATAATAATAGAAATCAAATAATAAATGGTGATTTATTATTTTATTTCTATTATTTTTCTATTATTTATATTATTTATTTTATTATTTATTTTTCCCTACATGACTTTACCGAAAAAATCTAAGAGTACGTTTTGAAAATAAGTAACATTTTAAATAAATTCAAAGCACGCTTTTATGATATGTACCGTACTAATAATGGCAGAACTCCACGACTCCAGGAAGTGGCCCCGAGGCTTGCCATAACGTAATGAACCGTGGACAATTAGACCCAAGCCGAAACAAAATATAAAAAAAGATTGTTTATAAATATATATTAAATTTTTTAATGATAAAATATAGTATTGTCATCAGTATGACATAAGTATACCAAGTTTGCAGTCGATACCACATTGGGAAGTTGGTTAAAATTGAGTTACAAATTTTGAGGATACAACAACAGTGAGTTAAATGAAAGCGTGTAAAAAAAATCGATGTTTACACGCTTGATATAATCGACATTAATCGATAATTGTATGAATCAGTACACCCGGACTGAGCAATATGCGAATTCTTTAACCAGACCTATTTGTCCAGCCTAAGCAGGAGTTGAGCACGGATAGTGCTTAAATCGCCAAAAAGCACGCATATAATCACGCGTTCTAAGGCTGCTGAGAAGCTGCATTGCAATAATAATCATTAACAATTGTAAGCCGTATTTCATCCGTAGATCCCAAACAGTTGTACCGTAGTATGTTACCATGTCCCCCCCCTCACCCAGCAGTGATATTGGCAAAGAGCTGCCTTATTAGCACCGAAACATAGATTATATTTTTGGATTTCAAGCTTTCGTGACTGCAGGGATTAATATTCTTGGTTCTTTCGGTAAAGTCACGTAGAAGGGAAATAATTAAATATTTTTTTTTTATAAAACTAACAAATTGAAAAATAAATTGAGAATTTTTATTGTTTTATATATATTGTATTATTTTATTATTTCCCTTCTACGTGACTTTACCGAAAGAACCAAGAATATAGATTATATTGTTTCATCTTCTTGGTTCTTTCGGTAAAGTCACGTAGAATGGAAATAATAAAATAATAAAAATAAAACATAATAAAATAATTCTCACGACGTTTCGGCCAGAACGCAAGCAGCCGTCCTCAGGTGAAGAACAGGTCTGTCGATAAGACAGAGTCTGAATGACACGTCCTGGGCTTGGAGCGTCTATTTAAGCTGGGAGGGAGGAGGAAGAGCGCCTTGACAAAATAATTTGCATATCAAGAGGAATTTTAGCATATTTATGGGAAATGCAGATATGCGACTAGTACTACTTGTGAAATGCAACGGTCCTTCTGCAGAGCACAGAGGGGTTCAGTTTGACGAATTATAGTTGAAAATCGGCCGGGCAGTGGCAATTATCCACGGAGTCTATAAATCGGCCCTGTGGATGCAGCGATGGTTGGTGTATCACACATCGATGTTGTGAAACTCCCTTCCCGTAAGGCGTAAGAGAAGGAGCTTTATCCTGGCTCACCAGCAGAAGGCAGTAGAGCAAGTGGACTAATCTGTTTACATCTGTACGGGGATAGAGTGTTGCCCCCTCGCGCAAATGGGTTTCTCAAGCTCCGCCGGTTTCCTCCCGCTTGTATAAATACTGATCATTAATTGGCTGAAAAACATTTAACAAAAGAACCCAATGTCGCATGACCCTCATGACAAAAGGTCATACAACTCAATGTAGCTTCTCTGAATTAATACGTAAAGAAAGCAAAGCTATTGTGTGTATGCAGTATGTGTTTTACAGTGGAAGACTGTTAAAATTGCGAATCTCGAAACACTGATTCCTTCGGGGAGCTTAGTTGCACATATATGGAGTTTAAGAATCGACTTTTATTTGAAACATTGTTGCATAGGTACACCCCAACTAAATAATAACGACGCCAGTGATGGCAGTATTTCCATTTTTTAACCAGGGGGTGCTCGTTGGGAAAAGCTGAGCTCTTTTGCAATAGAAGTCAAAGTCTCCCTAATCTCATTTCTGTTGGCAGCCCTGAGAAATCTGTACATTTCACATTTCCATGGCTGGTAACAGTCTATCCATAGGACCACCTCTTTTGACTTCCCACAATGTGGACATTAGGGTATGTACCCAGTAAACATGCAACGTTGGGGAAATGTTGGTATTGTGGTTGGAACCGTTGGACTAATGTTGGCCCAACGTTCCATGTTTACTGGAAAGTAACTACTGTATTAGGCATGAGACGGTTCACCATGAATTTGATGATTAGGGGTAGTGATTTTCTGTGAGTTGATTATACTTTTTCATGTCTACCGACTTGTTGGTATGTTTTTAGATTATTGTTTTTTTTCTGCTTAATTTGGACAATTTTCTTCGTGTCGTTAGCCTACGTAACGAACAACTCGTTTTTCTTTTTACAGCCATTTGTTAATTAACTGCTGTTGTGAATGTCTGTTGATCATCGGGGTTGTTTGAGAATACTTCAACCACACTAGTTCGTGCGTATAAAAGGGAGGCAGCAAGACAGATTAACATATAACTCGCCACTTATGTTATCAGCGGCACTTATGATTCCACGCATCTCCAAATAGCACGGTGATGACGTACGGTGCGAAAGAAGTTCAACATACATACGGCAGGGAAATTAACCCAGGTAACCAGGTTCATAGTGTAGTACAAGTACAAACTGTGCAGATTTAATATGTAATGAATCTAATTAAACGGTGTGTTCTTTTAGTTGTAGTTGTCGATATACAGGTGGAAAATATACCTACTTTGTCACATCATAACGTTCTATTTAAACGCAAGACAACGTTTAAGGTCCTTTTCTCAAACTCCGAGAGAGGAAGGAGGAAACTTTTGCAATGTGGTGACTCAGTCCACAACATTCAAAATAAACACACGGTTTTGCAAACTGGTTCCTTAAACTGTGTCATAATCTGCCGTTCTCATGTATGCTGTCAAATAGGGGCATTCACCCGGAACTTCATCGGCGGCTCTTCAGTAATGACTGGTCGTTTGGTGTTTACGTTTCCAGTAGAATCTCGATTATCCACGTGCGGTTTAGGGGCCGTCCATAAATGACGTCACGCACCTAGGGGGGGGGGGGTCAGACATTTGTGACGATGTGTGACGAGGGGGGGTGGAGGGTTGAGAAATGTGACGTCACATCAAAATGCGCAACATTAAATAAATATAGACAACACGTTCTACTTAATTAAATAGACTTTTTAATAAATGTTTTCTCCTACAACATCAGAGTGCAGCGCCACATTAAATACGCACTACAATGACAATAGTTTAAAGCGATTTGAAGCATGTTTTATTTTGGGGGGGAGGGGGGGTGTCCGAGCTTTGTGACGTCATATTTGAGCCGAATGGCTCACAGGGCTGTACCAAATAAATGAAAAAAAATTAACCCGTAAAAACAAAGTTTTTCACTATAAATCCTTTATATGCGTGGCAGCGGTTTTATTTTATTATTAATTTCTGTTTTTCTTGAGTAAGAGTTTCATTTTTATCACCTTGGTATTTTAAATTAAATATAAGGAAAGTCGTATATAAGGACATTGGTCTTTGAAACGGGCGGCTAGAGTCCTCTCGTCCTCTGGCTTGAGATGGCTGCCACCTATGGGTCAGATGATTGCCTGCCACCATTAAGCAATTGGTAATTAAATATAATTATTTTTTCCTAAAAAGTGTAAAATTTTGGATTTTTTTCACGAAAATAAATTGTCACGCACAACGAGTATGTGTGCAAAATATCAGCTCGATTGGATCACGGGAAGCGGGTTAAAAAACGACCGAAAGATTTGCACGGTCGTAAGCGCGCAAGCAAGCAAGCAAGTGAACTTAATATAAAGGATTTTAAAAAACTGAAACGGAATTGGCCAAACATGGTGCAAGGACACTCCTGAAGTCTTGACTCCAGGATGCTATCTCAATTCTGCGTGGCGCCAAGAGGTGGCGCTGCGGTACCGTATACGGCCGGAAAAGTTTACAAACCCCCAATCAACAAGCGAGAGAGAAATTACGACTTGCCGAGACGAGGCATGAAAGAACACAAGGTGCCGTCCATAAATGACGTCACGCGATTTTGGACGATTTTTGACCCCCCCCTCGTCCCACGGCGTCACAAAGAGTCAGCCCCCCCCTCAAATATGACGTCACAAAGCTCTGCCCTCCCCCCAAAAAATAAAACATGCTTCAAATCGCTTTAAACTATTGTCAGTGTGGTGCGTGTTTAATGTGGCGCTGCACTCTGATGTTGTAGGAGAAAACATTTATTAAAAATTATATTTAATTAAGTAGAACGTGTTGTTTATATTTATTTAATGTTGCGCATTTTGATGTGACGTCACATTTCTCAACCCCCCCCCCCTCGTCACACATCGTCACAAATATCTTACCCCCCCCCCAGTTGCGTGACGTCATTTATGGACGGCCCCCAAGTCACAATTACGATACATATTCGTGATACGGGATACACTAATTTTTGGACCAAAACCGAGTAATCAGTCATCATTATCCGTGACCTATCGACTGCTGGACGAAGATTTCCCAAGTGATCGCCGTCTCTCCAACGTCTCGCGATGCAAACGTCCGTGCCTGCCCCTTTGACACGCGATCTGATCTCATCGCTCCATCTCTGCGGTGGATGCCCTCCCGAGCGCGTTTCCTCCTTTTGATTCCACTCCGTCTCTAGCCTCGACCACCGGGGACGTGTCCCGTCTCAAGTCCACTTTTCTTAACAGCCAGTGCATGTTGCAATATTTGTTCGAATACAATAAAAATAACCTATAGTGGTGATGAACTTACATTTGTTTTAGTTATCATGCCCTGCACATTTGTTGAGTAGATGGCAATTTTTCACATTTGGTGACACCTCATTAGCAGTCTCACCAAATGTGCTATGAAGAAGGGCCATTGCTCGAAACGTCGCATCGGATATAACTTTCTTGTAAAGTTATTGACAAATATGTAAAAAAATAAATTCCTCCTTAGACAATTACAGGCGGCGAAGTAAAAAGTGGTTTATGACTGCAAACTGCGTGTTATGGCCCATATACAGGGCTCCCCCATGCGAGGCGCTATACGTATTCACCCACACACCTGTGTATATGGAATATATAAGGCAACGAGGGCAGAGGTCGGGCTCACAGATACGAGAGCGACACAGAGGCGAGAGCCACTCCAAGGGGATGGAGTCGCGGAGGTCACTGAAGGAGCCGTGGAGCATCGTCAGAGGCAGGCTTCAATCCATCCTCATCCCGACGGCCAACATTCAAGAGATACAGGTGACCTCCGGTGCATTCATTGAGTTGTATATTACGCAATTACGGAACAATGATATGTGTATATGCAGGTAGTCCTCTACTTACGATGAGATGCGTTACGACGACCCCATCGTAAGTCAAAAATATCGTGAGTCGAAGATGGCCTAGCCTACCCAGGAGTCTTAACGAATGGTGATAATTTATCAAAACAGAGCAATTTGCAGTAGCGTACTGTATAAACTATATATTGTATGTATTTATTAATTACAATACTGTATTGCACAGTAAAATGAAAAGTAAAAAAAACAAGGTAAATTCTTAGCCTACCTATATGAACTGCAATTTAATAGAACATTTTTTTCAGGAAACAATCCTATCTGCTATATAAAAAAAAACTTTTAACATGCATCGAACGTATCGTATCGTGGTAACCCTAAAATGAAATCGCTAAAGCTACGTATCATACACGCATCGAATGTATCGTTCGCTGCTGCGTTTGCTTGCCGCGCGAAATTTAAAATATTTTACAGTTTTGTCGTATCGCTATAGTAGAGGACTGGAGCGGTGGGTCGCGCGTGCGGTGGTTAGCGCACTGCCCAACACATTCAGCGATCTCGAGTTTGCTTCCAAGCCACCAGTAACATCGATGGCGAGTTTTACGAGAACCGGCCTTAGGCACTCCTCTGCATCGAACCGCACTGTTCCTGAGTGGTGAAGTATGGCCAAAACAACTTCCGTGCCCGACAACAGGCTGTACGTACATTTGGTTAATACGTAGGCTTTCGCGACCAATATTATTCATAATCAACGTTTTTGGGCTAGATCGCGTACTCAAAAATTGTAAAAAAAATTGGCAATGTTGTGGTTTCACGCTTCAACACACCGGTGGGCTAAAGCAGTGAACTATTTGTCTTTTGTCAGCGTGACACTTTTTTTGCTGATTGGCCGTGTCGGGTGGTGGAGGGTTACGACACATTTATAAGTAACGCGATATAACCCAAAAACGTTGATTATGTATGTACATTGTTAGTGTTACGCATTTACACATGCCAATACAATTACTATACTACATCACTACATTTGCAGTAGGAATGTGTTTTTTTCTCTCTCGTTGCATCTGAAACTTTTGACAAAATCCTCTGACGAGAAGGAACCTTCGTCACAACGTGCACTGTTCGCTGTGTGTACTGGACTTCATGTAAGCAAGATTCATTATTCGTATTTGCAGCGCGTTGTCAATCCACTGCTGGATGAAGGCCGCTTTCCCCTGTACAGGTCGTGGGAGGTTTGTTTAGACCGCACTTCACCATCGCTGGTCAGTGCCGTGATGGTGTGTACATACGTATGTTGAACTTCCTTCACACCGTACCTAACCAACCGTGCTAACTGCACAAAAAGCAGCTCTAAATAAATTCGTTTTCAACCTAGTTTTAAAAGTCCAGAGCTCCACGTGGCTTCCTAATATCGGAATGAAGAGCGTTCCAGACGGCCGCAGAAGCGCATCTACAAACGTGCGATGCATTTGACCGTCTTGACATTTTTTAAGTGCTCAAAAGACAGACATTCACGGCGTGTCCCCGTCGTTCAAGAAGTTTACAGGAAGCGATAGAAACTTTCGGGGCCATTCTACAAGACGTGCACACTGATCACTGCGAGAGTTTCACAGGGACGTATAAGCAATAGGCGTGGGCGGGCGAGGGTCGGTGTCGATGTGTCCATGCAACCAACTGATTCCGCTTCGCTGCCTTCTGCTGCCCAAACAATAAGCGCCGCGAAATAATTCATGTGGCCTGCACTACCACTTAATTAGCTGCACACATTACGAGCACCCTTCGGAGCGGAGGGTGGCTGGCTGGTTACTCACGGTGCATGAGAACTGAGCGGAGACCCCCCGTGTACCCAGGCAGAGAAAGACGATCCCACGCAGAGGCACATTTCATTATTTCCTGGCCACACATTAACCCATCGCCTGCCAAACGCGTTACCCTGGCTGGGCTATAACCGCATGGCTTGTATGTGCCCACCACACACAACTGACTGCCTATGCACTTCGGTGGGGTTCGATTCCCGACAGCGTTTTTGTTTCCGTTTGCTTTGGAAACACGTGTAGTACGAAATTGTAACATCAGAAGTTTTAGAAGTTAATTGTAATTTATTACAAGGACACGGTTGTTACGAGTGTGTGGAGAGGGAAGCAATGCGCGGGATACAGCAACAACAACAACATCAGCAGCAGCAGCAGCAACAAGCAGAGTTGACACCCGAAGAGGTGAGTGTGGTCGCGTGGCAATGTTTAGAGGGGAGCGGTGGCGCAGTGGTTGGCGCACTGCGTTACGTAGCAGCGGATTGACAAAAGGGACTGTAATAAGGTAACATCACCATCAGCCGTGATCTATCCGCTGCGTGTGTTGCCAACACGCTCAGTCGAGGCAACGCGCTGATGGCTACAACAACACAGCGGCTAAAACAACTCTGCCGAGTTCCAGTAATTCAAATCGATTTGAGTCTGAGCACTGAGCGGCGTGGTGAAGTATGGTCAAACATCTCCCACGGCCGATACGGCGTGCAGGGGGTTTCATGCAGCAGCGGATTAATTGACAAAGGGTCGTCCAGCACTCGTAACGATTCACATTCCTGGCGACGTTACATTATTTAGTCTCGGATTAAATGTCTTCCATTGTATCTCGTTTTTTCTGTCACGTTCAATATAGCTTTGACCTCGTTACATAGCAGCTCAAACCATCTATCAAATACACACATTTTCTTACGAACGAGATTCGATTCACCATGAGCCTAAATAGGGTACCGTTTACGAAACGATGAATCGATGTTTTGTTACACCTCCAGTATAAAAGCACGGACAGTAAATAGTTTAATAGTTGTGTTTAATATCTCCTGCGTCTGAAGATGATGATTATAGGAAGGATTGCATCTGATAACGCGTGCAGGATGTTTAAATTTAAACTATTATACTGTACTCTATAAGTGTAGGGCGTAATTCACTTTACGTATTCACCCATAAAAGCCCCACCGATCTCTCTCGAGACTCTTTTTCAGGAGGGTCCTTTTAGATTTGGGATGTTTGGCGTCGTGTGGGAAGAAACCAAGCCACGTACTGCCTGCCTTCTCTGGTCTATTCCAAGCCCCATGCCTACGACACCTGGCAAGCATTGGTGGTGGTCACCCATCCAAACACTAACCAGGCTCAACTTTTGCTTGGCTCACGAGATCGGACGCGATTGGGCTTGTTGAGGGTAATTTGGTATTTTGCCAATTACTCGTACTGTAGGGCCATTATAAGTAGCCCTTAGCGGGCTTATATTGGCACTGCACTCGACTTCACCGATCTGAGATTCCACATTTGGCCTTTGCCGTCCCTTAAGTGTCCATCCCCCACGTGTGTCTAGAGCAGGGGTCTGCAACCAAAATAACAAGAGCCATTTTTGGAGGGAATTCGGTAAAAAAAGAGAGAGACAAAACTGTATTTCAAGAGCCGCAATCCACGTGGATACGAGACGATGGTCCCGAATCAATGACGTCACGAAGCAGCAGTCCTTAAAGAGCCACATGCGGCTCCGGAGCCGCTGGTTGCCGACCCCTGCCCATGGTGAACTGGACTCCCAAGGTGAACTGGACTCCCAGGTGAACTGGAATTCCATGGTGAACTGGATTTCACGTGAACTGGATTCCATGGGAATTGGACTCCCATGTGAATGGAATTATGTGAACTAGACTCCCATGGTGAACTGGAATTCCATGGGAATGGATTACATGAACTGGAACAGGTGACTCCCATGGTGAACTGGAATTCCATGGTGAACTGGACTCCATGGTGAACTGGAATCCATGGTGAACTGGACTCCATGGTGAACTGGACTCCCATGGTGAACTGGATTCCATGGTGAACTGGACTCCCATGGTGAACTGGAATTCCATGGTGAACTGGAATTCCATGGTGAACTGGACTCCCATGGTGAACTGGAATTCCATGGTGAACTGGACTCCCATGGTGAACTGGACTCCATGGTGAACTGGACTCCCATGGTGAACTGGACTCCCATGGTGAACTGGACTCCACGTGAACTGGACTTCCATGGTGAACTGACACATGGGAACTGACTCCCATGGTGAACTGGACTTCCAGTGGTCAGGGGTCAGCAACCAAAATAACAAGCAGGGCCATTTTTGTTATAATTTCAAGAGCCCGCACTCTGGAGTCCTTAAAGAACCGCATGCGGCTCCTGAGCCGCAGGGTGCCGACCCCTCGTCTCCCTCGTCTCGAGCGTGAGAGCTCGGGTGAATTCAGCGCTCGTCACAACTCCACGTAATGGGATGTAGATTGTAAGCTCACCGAGCGAGGGGCCCTGAATAGATAATTAGCTTTCCACGGGAGCTTCAAACGCATGTTTGCCGAAGAGCCATCGTGTCCAACCGGATCCCTGACTGAAGTGGAGCTTGAGAACGGGCGAACATCAGCCCTTCAGTGACAGCTGTGTAGCCTATAAGCAATGTGTGTTTTTTGGTGGGGGATGGGGGGGGTCAGTATCGTAGTGTGGTTGGCATGGGCCCCTCGTACAAGGCTTGAAATGAGCCCCCCCCCTGTCAAATCTCTCGCCCCCTCTCTTCGTAGCCCAGTGCCTTGCCCCTGAGGCTCTGGCCGTGGGACCCGGTGCAGTTGTACCGCCTGCACACTCGCTATCTTCCACGCCACTGTTTTGCAGATATGCGCGCTGTATAAATGTCCATGACATTTAAATATGTAGTTTCCCTCCATGCATTTGAAATGTGGAATTTTTGTTTCTAAAATAAACACTCCAAAGAAATTGGTAATGGATGTCTAAATGTACACGAGACACTGTTCCTTGGTAATTCTATATTTACAGTAATTACGTTTACTCCAGTAGTATTTATCGGAATGTATTCCTCCCTCCTAATCAATATTTGCTTAAATCATTAATTGTTGGGGGGGGGGTGGGTAGGGGGTCGGTGGAGTCCAGGGGTATCCACGTGGCTAAACCCTGTGTGAGTAAGAGTTGCGTTCGTGCAGCACGGTCGTTGTTATCGTTGCTGCATGAGGCTCTGGACCTGGGATCACCACCGCTATTGGGATTCTAACTGAGCCGTCGATGCTGCATGGCATGGCTTGGCAACAGGGCGTGGTCGGCTACAGGGTTTCAACGGACGCAGAAGTGTGGGTGAGTAGATGCTCGATAACATTACTTGCCCCAACAGTCTGTGAAGGTTGTTGGGGCACATCACCCCCATCGTGTCCCGTTCCGGCCTTAATAGGTGCTCGCTAACAACACTTGTCCCGACAGTCTGTTAAGGCTATACGGGGATTTGTTGAGAAATGGAGCGATATAGATGCTGCTTGGTCCGCCTCTCGTACTTCATATTTCCATCGTCATGATGATGATCATCATTATCAATCGTCTAGGTCTCTAGGAGGACTGAATCGCCCGGAATGCGTTCGGTCTCGACAGATTTCGGAAGCTAAGCCAGGGTTTGAACCTCGATAAGTGCCTCGGATTATATGAGCGCTGCAACGCAAGTGTTTAAAAGACTTCTGCGGAGATATACCTCGTCGGCAACGGGCAGCCTCGGCGAAATAACATTGCCAAGCAGCGCCAACCTCCGACATTCCACCCACCGACCGGCGTCGTGAAGTATGATCGAGGAAGCCACCGCGACCCGCGCGGCGTGGGAGGAAGGTCCCCTTTTATCGAGCGGTTGAATTCCACCTCCCAATTGCTGTACGGTCAACGTCCGTGTGCTGTGCGTCTCTCTCTCTCTCTCGTTAACGTCCGTGCCAGTGGCTCGCTCCGTCTTTGTCTTGACGCGCGCGTTACTTTGATGCACGAGCGCGGTCATTTGTAAGCGAGGAATTAATAAATATTAATTTTGATGTTTACCTACGTGACTTTACCGAAAAACCTAAGAATATGAATCCTTGCAGTCACGAAAGCTTCAAATCTAGAAGAAGCGAGGACTTAATAAATATTAATTTTGATGTTTACCTACGTGACTTTACCGAAAAACCTAAGAATATGAATCCTTGCAGTCACGAAAGCTTCAAATCTAGAAGAGCGAGGACTTTAGCCGCCCACGTGAGCAGACCACGCACGCCCTGTCACTCAAGAGGCTTATTAATAAATACTAATCAATGTGCGCTGCATTGCACGCAGTTCTTCGTGTTAACTTGTATTTTGAGTCCGCTACCATGGGCATGTGTACACAGCACTACATATATGCGACGTTGTGAGCAGTGCAGCAACATCTATACGGCCAAGTAGTTGCACTGCACTTCTATGCTCCGACGCCCACATTATCTCCCATCTTCACCAACCCGTCACTGACCAGTGCGGTCATTAAGCACAGTACGTGTCAAATAACGCCCCACGACACTCGCAGGCGTGGGGAGGAGGTTCCATCATCCAGCAGTGGATTGCCAAGAGGTTTGTGCACAGGTGGTATGCGTGGGGTGCGCGGTGTGTTAATGTCCATTCCTCGACGTGCGTGGGATGTCCCCCGCTCTGTGCCCTTTCGTTGATTGTCTCTGCTGGATTCTTGGAAAGGCGAGCCAAGTCGTCGAGCTGAGCGCGGAGCGATCCATTGATTCGATGATTCTGGGAGAGAAAGATAGAGAGGGCGAGGGGAGAGGATGCAGAGGGGAGGGGGGGGCAAAGGCGAATTCTTTGCCTGCCTGGTCACGACGTTTCGATTGCAACACAAGCAATCAGCATCACCTGATGCTGATTGCTTGTGTTGCAATCGAAACGTCTTATTTTATAATTTTATTATTTCCCTTCTACGTGACTTTAACGAAAGAACCAAGAATATGCTTGCAACTTATTACCCGTGGCAGACGACGGGCGGAGAGTCGAGTCAATGATGTGCCGCATGGAAAAAAGAGAAAGGAATGGGAGAGGGAAGAGGGAAGAGAAAGAATGGCGCGCAAGAGGAAAAGGATGGACAAAGAACGGAGAAAAGGAAGCAAATAGTTCAGGAAAGATGAGGCTCGGGAGGAAGAGGCTACGTCAGGCCCGAGCGGCTGCACGAAGCAGTGGCTGTTTTCGTAGGGGGGGGGAAAGGGGAGGGATTTAGAGTGAAGGTGGCCACACATAAATTACATGAATTACAACCTGACGCTTGCGATATATAGATGTATGTTTCTATACACTTCAGGAGCTATCAATCCTGCATTAATATGTTTTGCTAGGTGCTGTAACTTGAGTAGGCAGTGGGTATGTGGGGAGCGGTAGTGTAGCGGTTAGCGCGCTGCGCTATGAACCTGGTGACCCGGGTTCGATTCCCGCTCACGGCCAACACCCAATGACGATTATCTAAATCGGTCCTGGCCTCCCCTAGGTCGACTCAGCCTGAAATTAGTACCTGATGCGGTGTGTAAACATAGCCACTGGGGAGACAAAGGCGGTCGGGCGTGGTGCTAGCCACCCACCCCCTCGTGTACCGTTCCGGCCTTCATAGGTGCTCGCTAACAGCACTTGCCCCTACAATCTGTTAAGGCTATACGGGGGAATCTTTGTCTTTGTATGTGGGAGCGGGAGTGCAGCGGTTGGCGCGCTGCTCTACGATCCCGGCAACCCGAGTTCGATTCCCATTCACGGCCAACACCAGTGACGATCATCTGAACCGGTCCTGGACCACCCCTACATCGTAATATCTGAACCAATTATGCATCTCCCCTAGGTTGACTCCACCTCAAATGAGTACCTGGTATGGTGAGAAAAATATCGTCACTTGGGAGACAAAGGCGGTCTCGGACGTGGTGCTGGCCACCCACCTCCTTGTATACCGTGCTGGTGGTCTTCATAGGTGCTCGCTAACAGCACTTCCCCCAAAAAGCTTGTTTAGGCTAGACGGGGGGCGATCTTTGACTCGTCGTGTGTATGTAGTGTATAAATGTCAGCACTAGGCAGATAAAGGCGACTGGGTGCCAGTGGTTTGGCCACATGACCCCCCTCGGTGGCAACGGTGTCCACCTTAATAGGTGCTCACAAACAAACAGCGCAGTCTATCAGTGCTACACAGAGAGATCTTTGTCGTTTTTCTCCCTCTTGTGTGTCCACGTGTGTGTCCACGTGTGTGTAGTGTATGTGTGTGTCGATGTGTGTGCGTCGCGTGCTAACAGCACTTGCCCCAACAGCCTGCGTCGGCTACACGGAGATCTCTGTCTTTGTACGAGTGTGGCACGATTGGCCCTTTTAAATAGCTGAGCAGAAGTCGTTTTCATTAGCATTTGTTCCGTCTCCCTGTCTCCTTGACTACAGACGCTGAGGCTGTGGGTCGGGGTGCCACGTGAAGGACAACACACACGAACTTTCAAAGCTTTATACCACGCTGCAACAGTTTTCAGTTTTCATTTAATTCAGTTTTAATTTATCTGGTATAGCCTGTGAGCCATTCGGCTCTTGAATCGGGTGCAACCGCAACAAACAAAAAACATGAACAAGAAAACATCTTAAAGTGACTATGCGCAAACAGAAAACAATGCCTTGATTCGCCACAAAGTGGCTGTGACGTCCCTGCGCGATTGTGCCAGGCTAAGTGCACTTCGAGGCCATGTGACGTGTCGGAGCCTTGCTGGTAAGAGAGGTTACAGGACAGACCCAGGTTTTATGGCTTAAGTGACCAGGATAGCTGGCACTAACTGCTCCTTCCTCGTCCAACTTGATGGGTTCTGCGTCTACGGTATGCCCTCGGTATTCGCGAGGGATACGTTCCAGAGATGCTCGTGAATAGCACATTTCGCGGATAATGATATTGGTCTACGAGAAACCTATCTTTGAGGAATGACCTTAAATAATATATAAATAAGCTATTCATTACTGTGCATGAAAAATATCATAATAACACGAACAAAAATTTGGTTATAATAAACAGCCCACGCCATGGATGTCATGGCGTGGGATGCGCGCGTATCGTACACGAATTTAGTCAACGTCTGCAGATGCCTCTAAAGTTGCGCGAAGTTCTCTTATCTCATCACTTAATCTCATCACTTTATCTTATAACTTTATCTCATCGCTTTATCTCATCGCTTTATTTTATCACTTTATTTCTCTCTCTCTCTCTCGAGATGCAGTCATGTAGAGTTCCAGAAACGATTCGCGGAGAGTCAAAATCGTGGATAGCAAATTGGTGAACAAGGAGGGAATGCTGCACTCAATGAACTCTGTCGCACTGCACGAGAAGTTCCACGCTGATGATGAATATGTAGCCGATGAACCACAACTTATCTTCTTGAGTGTTCTGTTGTCCTTCCCCCGCACCCCCGATTAGCATGGTAGGCTACTTCCAGTGCGAAAGAAGTTCAACATACATACATATTGCCAGGCATCCTACGCGAACAGGACACTTATCGATTCCTCCCACATTTGTATTTGAATCAATATTATTTCAAATGAAGTTTATAGTTATTTGATAATTTAGAAGCTAGAGTACAACACATGTGGACTAACACCATTACCCGGAAGCCCATTGGATTACAATGGGATGCCTGTGTGTAATGTTGGTGTGTGCGTGTATGTTTGTGTGTGTGTGAGTGACAGTACGTGGAGCGGTTGGCGTGCCACGCTACGAAACCGAGTTGGATTCCCGTCACGGAAAACACCAGTGACGATTATTTTAACCGGTCTCTCCTAGGTCGACTTAGCCTCATATGAGTACCCGGTGCGGTGTGTTAACATCGCCACTGGGTAAACAAAGGCGGTCGGGCGTGGGGCTTGCCACCCACCCTCTCGTGTACCGTGCCAGCCTTCATAGGTGCTCGCTAACAGCACTTGCCCCGACAGCCCATAAGGTTACAATAGAATGCCTGTATGTAATGTTGCTGTGTACGTGTATGCTTCTGTGTGTGAGAGAGAATGTATGTTGGTGATTAAGTGTGTTGGTGTGTGTGTGCTGTATTGGAATGTGCATGTTTTGATTTCCGTGTGTGAGTGTTTTTGGAGTTTGTTGGTATGTGAGTCGAGTATGTTGGAATGTGAGGGTGTTGGAGTAGATTGGTATGTGATTGCATTGGTGTCTGTCGTGGTGGGGAGTGGTGATGCAGTGGTTAGGGCGCTAACCACACGGAGTTCGATTACCGCTCACGACAAATTAGTTCCTGGGCCTTACCTTGGTCGACTCAGCCTTAGATGAATATTCTGGTGAGGTGTGTAGATATCAGCACTGGATAATAAAGGCGGCCGAGCGTGGTGTTTGCCATGCCACCCTTTTGTGCCGGCCTTCATAGGCGTGAACAACATTTCCCTAGGTCTGTTAAAGCCTGTATGTGGGTCTTTGCCTTGTGTTGGTGTGTGTGCTCACACACCCTATTTGTGACCGCCTGTGGTCAGCTCCAGGGTGCTGATTATACCGGTGCCGAGTAATTAACGGTCCTTCTTGTGTTTATCTATGCGCTTTGCATCTTTACTGGCAACATTGGTCAATTAGTGGTAATTGTTGGGCCCTCATATCCACGTGCAAAGGTGAAGGCTGCCTTCTGTGCGTGTGTGTTAGTTGTGTGGGTAGCGGTAGTGTAGCGGTAGTGTAGCGGTAGTGTAGCGGTAGTGTAGCGGTAGTGTAGCGGTAGTGTAGCGGTAGTGTAGCGGTAGTGTAGCGGTAGTGTAGCGGTAGTGTAGCGGTAGTGTAGCGGTAGTGTAGCGGTTAGCGCGCTGCACTACGAACCCGGCAACTGGAGTTCGATTCCCGCTCGAGGCCAACACCAGTGGCGAATATTTTCACCGGTCCTGGGCCTCCCCTAGGTAGACTCAGCCTTTAAATGAGTATCTGGTGCAGTGTGTAAACATCGCCACTGGTGCTCGCCACCCACCCTCTCGTGTTCCGTGCCGGCTTTCATAGGTGTTCGCTAACAGTACTTGCCCCAACAGTCTGTTAAGGCTATACGGGGGTATCTTTGTCTTTCTTGTGAGTGCAGATGCACCGCCTTCACACCAAGCAGCTATGCCACTGCCACCACATGCGAAACACATACTGGACATTTGTGAAAAGAGCTTCATAGCTCATCGGATTCCTCCCGTCTAAATACAGATTTTAATTTTGCCGACCAAACATCCCAAAAGCAGACATCCCACGAAAATGAGTTTTGAGACTCGGCGGGTCTTTCCCGGTAAATGAATGTTCTCGAAGCCATGAGGTCACCATATGACCGTGCGATGTGGGTGTGTGTCCATCTCCATCGTCGTCGCTATCGAGCGTGCAGGCTGTCCAACTGCACCGGAGCTCAAATCCTAGGCTTCAGACTACAAGTGGGGGGAGGGGGGGGAGAGAAATCAGAAACACGGGGACTCCGTTTCATTCCTTGCACCGGGGGCCATTCCAATGACGTTGCACCACTGACCTGGCTTGACTCCTTTCCACCGTCAGTGTTGTCAGTGACCAACATCAGAGGCATTGGAGGCACCAGACGGCGAGTGGAAATTCCACATTACTGGTGCCGATCCGATTGTGTTGCGCAACAGAAATGTTGGCTTGCCACGGAACAAAGACGGTCACTGCATCATGCGCTTTCAGATGCGCTTCTGCGGCCGTCTGGAACGCTCTTTCTTCCGATATTAGGAAGCCACTGGATTTGTACACTTTTAAATCTAGATTGAAAACTAATTTCTTTAGAACTGCTTTTTCCGTTTAGTTTGTTGTCCTTTCCCGCAACTCTGATTAGCACGGTTGGCTACGTACGTTGCGAAAGAAGTTCAACATACATACATAGTTGTGTTTTGGTCAACAGTGGCACAGCCCCCGTAACGTTTGTGTGGCGTGGCGGCGTGTCCTGTTGTGTACATAGCCATTTACCGGTGATTGGCATACTGAGGTTAAGGGGAGCGGTGTGGCATGCAATAACAGATGGGGAAAGACCGCGCGGCATTAGCCGTTAAAACTCACAGCCGAGCAACAGGGATTATGCCAACTTAAAACTTCCACCTGCTGCGCTCGCAACATCCTCGGGAGTAGATAGCACGATAGATGTGAAGCTATAAGTGTAGAGCGAGAACAACACAAATGTTGAATGGCAAATTGAAATTCAGTCGATGTACTTTGTGAAAAATATAATTGCTCCTGCAAACTATTTGAAGCTGGTGAGGAGGTGAGTGTGGATTCTGGGTGGTGCGCTGTTGTGCACCGGTGGTCATGATCAAGAGCCGGAGCAACAAGGGCGAGAAATGGAGAGAGAGTGTGCTTAAGGTGATGCAGGTGAGTCTCGCGGAAAAAAAAACCACTCGCCATAGAGATCGACCGTGTCGTCCTCTAGGGATGTCATGATTGATCGATTTGTCAGTTAGCATCGATTCTTGAAGCTCGTGGTATGTGCAGCGTATTGCGTGTGTAAGGATTGTTGTGTTTAAATTTAGAGTGCGTTGTATTGAATGAGTTCACGTGACCACTGCAGCCACTAAATGCCGATACATTAAATGCAATATATATATTTTAAAGTTATATATTTATTGTAATTTTTGAAATATAACCCTCCACCACCGGACAGGGTGAATCAAGTCAAGTTGTCAGTTGGGTAAATGTGACCATTGATTTGGTTTTGCAGAGAATCGGAGGAATGTTGAAAAGCAAGCTTCACAATTGTCAACATTTGTAATTTATTGGCTCTGTTGGGTGGTGGAGGGTTTTAGTGAGAAATGTACGTTATGCCTTAAACTAAATATTACTTTTTATTTTACCGGGTAAGGCCCACTGAGCTGTATAGCTCTTTTTCAGAAGTGACCTGGCCACAAATGAGAACTCAGCGAAGTGGTTTATCACGTGAAAATGAATAGTAGCAGCCAAATACTCTAAACGCACATGGATTCTAAATGTGGAAAGAAAAAACCGGCTACAGGGAGAGTGACATGCAAACTCCAAATATACAGCAGGCGTCAGGGTTGGGTTCGAACCCATGACCTCCTGCATACCAGGCAAGGGAGATAACATCTCACCACTGCAGCACGCCTCTCGTATTTGTCGTAGAAGCTGAGGTTTTAACAACAATCTAATCATGATCTTGAATCACAAATGTTCATTGTATGACATGAGAGTGCATCGTTACGCCACTGGCATCCTACCACTGGGTTGCTTTGGTGCCTGTTCATGCATTTTTGGTCTTTCCCATTAATAATACACCGGACAAAAATGTCAAAGCATTGGCCTGTCTTGCGGCTGCCTTATGTTTAATGACGATTGCATAACAGCCTTTAGAGTTACCTTTTTTTTAATAATGAACCGACTGTCATCATGGCCGAGCATGACTGGGCTTGCAGTGTGCAAAGTAAACGAAACAGACTCTCGCAAATACCTAGCGCAACGGCGGCGTAGTGTGCTGTGGCACTTTTAGGACCCGTGTTGTGTATACACCCACACCCACGGTCACACAGAAACAACTACGTACAAAGCTCCCCATATAGCGTTTTAACAGACTGCCCGGGAAAGTGCCTGGCAGTGAGCGACTATGATGACTGGCACGGGAGAGGGGGGGCAACATCACTGGCACGGCACGCACACATGCACACGTCTCCATGAATATAAGAAAAAAATACAAAGATTGCCTGTAAAGTTTATGTTAGACTGCTGGGAAAGGTGCTGTTAGCGAGCGCTCAATAAGGTCGACATGACCAGGACCGTGCCCGACCGTCTTTGTCTCCCCAGTAGCAATGTATGCACATCACACCAGGTCCATACTTTTTGTTTTTTTCGGTAAAGTCACGTAGGTAAAAAACTAAATAAAATTAAAAGAATGAAGTTTTAAAATAAATAAATAAAGCTTTTTCCCTACGTGAGTTTACCGAAAAAAAACAAAAAGTATGGATCCTTGCAGTCACCAAAATTTCAAATCTAGAATCACACCAGGTACTCATTTAAGTTTGAGTCAACCTAGGGGAGATACAGAATTGGTTTAGATATCAACTCCCCAATCATGTTAGCTGCGTCTGGGAATTGAACTCAAGTCGCCGGGTTAGTAGAGCAGTTTGCTAAGCACTCCGCCACAACTCGTTGAACACCAACACGCACATTCGCACACTCATACATAACACTCATATACATGCAGAGTTGTACATGCATACACGTACTACAATAACCACCATTCGCCACTAAGTTCAAATGGTAGTGTTGGGCGGTGAGCGGGAATGGAACCCGGGTCGCCAAGTTCGGCTCTTGATTTGGGTTCAACCCGCAACAAACAATAAAATTACAAGACACACCTAAAATTCATTGTACACAAATCTAAACATCACATTACGTAAACAATAAAATCCTACAGAAAAAGCACAACCCGTCCATGCTGCGTACAAAACCGCTTCCCGCAAAGACATATACACACGCACTGACATGGCAATGCACATATTACCACACATTAGCACACGTGAATACAAAGACAAAGATCTCCCTAAAATAGCCTAAACAGACTGTTGGGACAAGTGCGCGGTGCCGTCCTTCGCCGAAGGTGCTCACAATCATGCACACAGCCACACACACGGTGTGTTTATTCCCAGCGCCAGATGCAACACATTCCTGCAGAGGGAGCTGGTAGGAACGTTGGGTTGCTCTGTCAATGGCCAGGGTCAACGGCGGCGTGGTGTATTCCGCAAATATGCCCGACTGTGAGGGCGGGCACAAGCCGGCGTGAGTAGGTTAAACGTTGAGTTTTATAAGGGCACCACGGGGTGACAAGCCCCTCCCCACCCAGCCCCACCCCCTCCCCCCCCACCCAGCTCCACCCTCCCCACCCAGCCCCTCCCCACCCTCCCCCCCACCCAGCCCCTCCCTCCCCACCCAGCCCCTCCCTGCACGACAGACGGACACAATAATCCCCTGTGGGCTGGTGGAACCAGTGGGTTCCTACCAGTATAAGCGGTCCCTTGCCGAGTGTGGCGGCTCCGTCCGTGAGCTGCGACAGCGTTACGGACAACCTGCGCGCACGTGCACTGGCACTTGGGGGCCGTCCATAAATGACGTCACGCGATTTTGGACGATTTTTGACCCCCCCCCCCTCGTCACACGGCGTCACAAAAAGTCAGACCCCCCCCTCAAATATGACGTCACAAAGCTCTGCCCCCCCCCAAACATATTTCCATTTGAAAATAAAACATGCTTCAAATCGCTTTAAACTATTGTCATTGTAGTGCGTATTTAATGTGGCGCTGCACTCTGATGTTGTAGGAGTGTTTATAACAATTAGTGTAATTAGTTGTAACAATTCTATATTTATTTAAAGTTGCGCATTTTGATGTGACGTCACATTTCTCAACCCCCCCCCCTCGTCACACATCGTCACAAATGTCTGACCCCCCCCCCTAGGTGCGTGACGTCATTTATGGACGGCCCTTGTGAATTCATCTGCCCCCCCCAGCGAGGTAGGGCAACGGGGATGGTAAAGATGCTCATGGTGACAACAGTCGGCACTTCGGTTTGAAAGGGACGGTGGCGTCGCTCACTTGCTGTGACACTGTGACAGCCTGTGCCGGATTATCCTCGTGGCACAAGCAGCTACTACATATGTAGTAGTTACATATGTAGTAGCTACATATGTAGTAGCTACATATGTAGTAGCTACATATGTAGTAACTACGGGCACTTTCAATGGCCCCGCGCTAAATGCTTTCAAGCTATCAATTCCAGTTCAGTGATTCTGCACTTGCTATAGTACTATACCGCTTTCAACTTTTATGAACGACTGGGTCTATTGTTATGTAGAGGTGGTGCGGCTGAAATATGAACGACTGGGTGTTTAAGGTGAGCGATTTTTCGTATTATCTGGCTGTATAGCAAATGAAAAAATACGATTACTTGACTATGCAAGTAAAAAATGTATGTGTTTTAATATTTGTGTTTTTGATTTCAATTTAGGGCCCCTTTATAACATATGATACAGGGCCCGCACTAGCTTAATCCGGCACTGGTGACAGCATAATGAATTATCCCCCCTGCCACACACATATCTGTAGAGGAACGTGTGCACTTGCTCAACACATGCGGCTTGTCGTGCTAAAGTCTTCTCCTAGTTTTTTTTTCACGCAACATCTCAATTTGTGATGCTATTGCTCAACCCAGAAAAAACCTCGCTTTTCTCAGAGGATATTTTTTTGGAGAATGTTATGTCAGTCCTGTTTGGTTTAGTTTGTTTTGGGCTTTTGAATAGAAACCGCAGTGCCCGGAGAAACCCACGCTGAACAATGTAGAACGCTCAAACTTCTGTATATGTCAGTTTAACACATAGTAGGCTTTCGCGACCAATATCCATAATGGAGGGGATTTCTGTTGGATTATATAGTATTAATGTAAATGTGTTGTTAAACCCACCACCACCCAACACAGCCAGTTAGTAAGGTTGTATTTGAGCGACTTACTTGGCCGTGCAGATTTTGTCACGGTTGTACATAGTGGCATGTGGCTGACCGCTGAGAATGAAATGTGGCACTGGAGTTACTCCCTTTTACCAAGTATGATTAAATAGTTCACATTGCACACATTAATTTCCTCCCTCAGTGGGGTGCGCTCCCAGAATATATTGTTTTCAATTTTTTTGTTATTGACTGCTTAGATAATCATTATGCATGTTAAATAAATAAGTAGCCATCCCTATATGATTTCAACAAGGTCTCCCACTATATACCACACACACAATAGCTCTGCCTGCTTATCAGCAGCTATCATTTTTGTCAATTTCTCTACCTCTCTCTCTGCTCTGAAGAAGGGCCATTTCCTGAAACATCAGTCCACTCTACATTGTTATGTTATCAGGCAGCCCTGTGTTAATATCACTGCTGAACGGAAACCTCTTCACACCCTGTCGGTCATACTGCACCATGCTGCTCAATGCGGATCAGTGAAGGAGGGTGCAAAGACGTTTCAGACACCACTCACCACTGATGTTAGCCATGGCTGGGAATATACTCTTTCTAGATTTCAATAATACTCTTGTCTCCGGGTTCACAGCCGGTATGGTAACCACTCCGCCAACAAACCACCCCCGAACCCACACTTTACCTCACCAAAAACAATCATCAATACGCACACACAAAAACATACACGGCACAAACATGCGTGTTTGCGTGGCATACATGCCGTTTGCGCACACTCGCGCGCACACACATGCACGCGTGTTGCTTTCAAAGACGCCTACGGAGCGGCGGGGTGCAGACGTTGTTTTGTGAGTGACCGCCGACCGTGCAGTTGTTAATAATCGGGGCAGCGGGGCGGTTAAGACTCCCTTTGACAGGGCCACGTCGCGCTCCCTGAGTATACAGCCGCTGTTTGCGCCCGTTGAGCGACCAGAGGGCTGGACGTCACCGCCGCCCCCCTTTGCGTCTCCTCGCCGTTGGACGAACGATCCGGCGTGCAAAGCGGAGATCGGTGGGGATTGGCGGCGTTGGGGCGCGGGGTGTCAGGACGGCTCTCGAAAGGGACCGGTCTGCTCGCCGGTCACCGGCTTGAGACGCGCTGTCCGAGACGGGAGACGGATGCGGTACGAGTGAGCGCGATGCCGAATGTAAGTTGCTGCGTTTGGAGCGGTGATCGAGAGAGTTCGCAAATGTGACTGGGACATTTTTTCCTATCGGTGAGGTTCATTTTTGAATGTATTTTGCTATGAGGGTGGATATCTCAAGAAGTAGACACAACTGTGGATGTATGAATGAGTAGGCAGAGAGTGCTGCTTTTGGAATTGTGCGTCGTGTTGTAAGAAATGAACTTTGACCTTCTAATTTAAGTTCTGCTGCTCTCCAACAGAAAAAAAATCACTCCAATGTCTGGGTGATCAGCCCGGGGCTGAATACACAGTGAGGCAGAAAGAGACTTCTGTAGCGGTGAGGAAAATTATAATTTGAGACGATCTGTAGAGGTTTTATAACCATGTATTTTTTTCTTCCAAAGTTAAATATCCAATTGTGCTTTCACATCGTGCCATTAGATCAAATTCCCATTTGGAACTCTCACAGAGCACTATGGATAGGAATGTTGAACTTCTTTCATACCGTACGTAGCCAACCGTGCTAATCGGAGGTGAGGGGAAGGAGCAGTGCATCATTCTGTGTGATCGAGATCTGTCAGAATAAGATATCAAAGAACTGCTTCTGAGATCACTTGAAGTGATCTTTCATCGACAAATTAGGGTTGTGCACTTTCCCACACATCTTACTATAGAAATGTATCACGTGGCATTCAAGACAAATGTATCGGGTTATTTTCTTCTTCTTCTTCTCAGAAATGTAATTTAGTCACATTAATTGAAAAACCACATTGTGACGGGCTAAGACCATTAACCCAGTTTAATCACAGGTTGTCACTGCCTAGATTCAAGCTTAGGAGCTCAGCGGTGCTGGCTGAGTACCCGGACCCGTGAGCCACGCAGACACCTCCTGTAATAATGTTGTATTTTATGAGACCGTTGCGTTTACCGGATCTAGCCCAGAAGGAAAGTGGATTCATTTTTTCGCACCTCGTTTTGCACGAGCGCCAGGTTGTCACATTACAGCTAAATTAACCGCCACAGCCCCGCGGGGTATTTGGCGGCCAGTGGTAGTGTGGCTGCTGCGGTTGTGGCAGCGCGACTGCACGCACCGGTGATCAGGGACGGTGCTCACGGGGCCAGGAATCCCACACGCAAGGTTTTGTGACATTCCATGGACTACGTGATATCGTGAGTTGATTTCCGCGTGCGTTTGTGTAAATTTGCCTTTAATTTGTGTTACACGCGATGCAAATACTAACGTGGTTTAAAGTCTACTTGCCCCGAACAATGCCATTTTGCTTAAATGGTGCCAGGTCTATGGATCGTTCTGCCTGATCGTATCAGGGCATCGACAAGTTTGAAACCAATTAAAGAACACACTGAAGGCTAACTTCTTTCAGAGCATTCCTTATGAACAATGGCGTGTGCATTGTATAAGGACACAGATGGATACAGATTGTTTACTTCGTTGTATTTTGTTTGAATGGGTTTTTATTTCCGCATAGTAAGTGTAGTTTGTTGTGTTTATAGATCCCTGGGCATTTGGTTCATTTTGTATGCGCTTCGATATGTAACACCGTATGAACTAAAAAAATCAACGCATTCGTCAACAATTCGTGTGGCTTTCAAATAAAAATGTAATTAATCGGTGACGTTGTGGGCAATGACCTTCTGCAGATGAGCCATTACCTGAAAAATTACATATTTATATATATATATATTTATTCTTTTAAGGCCACAGTGTTGTTGACTAATGTGTTGAGATGTTTTTGTTTGTTAATTGTGCGTGTGCACCACTGCCAACGCAGCAGCATCGCCAAATAATTTCTTTACATTCAAAATATTAAACGTTAATGACAATAATGCACGATAATAAATCCTACATGCGTAACGTGTGTACGAATACAGGCAACTGCATATCATTTCACTGGGGTAGCATCTATTCGTGTAAACGGTTTCTGTGAGCTGAACACACCGATTAGCACCTCCGATTAACACGGTTGGCTACATACGGTGCGAAAAGACGTTCAACATACATATACACAAGAATAGTTTATACCCATCCTGGCAATAAAACAGGCGTTTAGATGTTCAAATTCCAAAGAGATATCTATTTCAAGGCATCAGGTGTGCTTGGCTGTCTCTGGTGTAGTCCAGTCAGTTTCAATGATAATACATTTATTATCAGAGCATGTTTGTTTGAAAGTTTTGCCACAAGATCGTGTGGTTAATGCAGACTTGATGCCTTGCAAACGATATCTGTTTAATGTTTGAATATCTTAACGCCTGTATTATTGCTCAGAAGGCTAAAGCCTCTTCTTACTTTTTAACAATTTTCATACTGGCAAAAATGCCCCATAGATAATACATATACATATATATAAGTATACACTTCAATTTATGCAATCGCCTGTAACATCATCACCATCATGAATGGTCCGTATCCCATAAATCATCCGCTGGCTTGTGTTTACCGGCCATCGCTAGGTTTCCGCAAAGAAGCAATCTCGCTGTGCAAACACGCGGTGCCTCTGCGTGTGTGGGACGTGGGAGCGTGCCAAGCAAGGGAAGGGGGGGTGTGTTTGGGGGGCTGAGAAGTGTTGGGGGGGGGGGGGAGAAGTGGCAGTGGCTACAGTTTCTAGGTGCTCAGGTGGTGCCAGGGTCGGCAACCTTTCAAAGAAGAAAGAGGCAATTTTTATTCTTGTTTTTTTGTCTTTGACCAAAATAGTTGGAGAGCCGCCATCAATGCGCAGAGCTCCTTGTACACAAACACAGCAGGTATACAGCAGACGGACAAACAAATTCTGACTTAAATAAACAAAAGAGGTGATGGAATAAACCGTGTCTATTTAGTTCCCCACCCCCCTTTTTCGTTATTATTTTACAATACAGTTTGACTGTTGTACATTTTGTCGTCACCAAGCCATTCCAGAGTGACCCATTCACTGCCACATTTAATAACTTATCTTTACGTTAAATTACGTTTAATATTTAAGTTTTTTTTATATAAAAAGGCTGCCCGCAAGGGGGCAGCCAAAGAGTCACGAGGGGCAGCCAAAGAGCCACAAGGGGGCAGCCAAAGAGCCACAAGGGGGCAGCCAAAGAGCCACAAGGGGGCAGCCAAAGAGCCACAAGGGGGCAGCCAAAGAGCCACAAGGGGGCAGCCAAAGAGTCACGAGGAGGCAGCCAAAGATCACGAGGGGGAAGCCAAAGAGTCACGAGGGGGTAGCCAAAGAGCCACAAGGGGGCAGCCAAAGAGTCACGAGGGGGCAGCCAAAGAGTCACGAGGGGGCAGCCAAAGAGTCACGAGGGGGTAGCCAAAGAGTCACAAGGGGGCAGCCAAAGAGTCACGAGGGGGCAGCCAAAGAGTCACGAGGGGGTAGCCAAAGAGTCACGAGGGGGCAGCCAAAGAGTCACGAGGGGGCAGCCAAAGAGTCACGAGGGGGCAGCCAAAGAGCCACAAGGGGGCAGCCAAAGAGTCACGAGGGGCAGCCAAAGAGTCACGAGGGGGCAGCCAAAGAGTCACGAGGGGGAGCCAAAGAGTCACAAGGGGGCAGCCAAAGAGTCACAGGGGGCAGCCAAAGAGTCACAAGGGGGCAGCCAAAGAGTCACAAGGGGAGCCAAAGAGTCACAAGGGGGCAGCCAAAGAGTCACGAGGGGGAAGCCAAAGAGTCACAAGGGGGCAGCCAAAGAGTCACAAGGGGGCAGCCAAAGAGTCACAAGGGGGCAGCCAAAGAGTCACAAGGGGGCAGCCAAAGAGTCACAAGGGGGCAGCCAAAGAGTCACGAGGGGGAGCCAAAGAGTCACAAGGGGGCAGCCAAAGAGTCACAAGGGGGCAGCCAAAGAGTCACGAGGGGGAAGCCAAAGAGTCACGAGGGGGCAGCCAAAGAGCCACAAGGGGGCAGCCAAAGAGTCACGAGGGGGCAGCCAAAGAGCCACGAGGGGGAAGCCAAAAGTCACGAGGGGGAAGCCAAAGAGTCACAAGGGGGCAGCCAAAGAGTCACGAGGGGGCAGCCAAAGAGTCACGAGGGGGTAGCCAAAGAGTCACGAGGGGGCAGCCAAAGAGTCACGAGGGGGCAGCCACAGAGTCACGAGGGGCAGCCAAAGAGTCACGAGGGGAAGCCAAAGAGTCACGAGGGGGTAGCCAAAGAGTCACGAGGGGGCAGCCAAAGAGTCACGAGGGGGCAGCCACAGAGTCACGAGGGGGCAGCCAAAGAGTCACGAGGGGTAGCCAAAGAGTCACAAGGGGGTAGCCAAAGAGCCACAAGGGGGTAGCCAAAGAGTCACGAGGGGGCAGCCAAAGAGTCACGAGGGGGTAGCCAAAGAGTCACGAGGGGGCAGCCAAAGAGTCACGAGGGGGCAGCCAAAGAGTCACGAGGGGGCAGCCAAAGAGTCACGAGGGGTAGCCAAAGAGCCACAAGGGGGCAGCCAAAGAGTCACGAGGGGGCAGGCAAAGAGTCACGAGGGGGCAGCCACAGAGTCACGAGGGGGAAGCCAAAGAGTCACGAGGGGGCAGCCAAAGAGTCACGAGGGGGCAGCCAAAGAGTCACGAGGGGGCAGCCAAAGAGTCACGAGGGGGCAGCCAAAGAGTCACGAGGGGGCAGCCAAAGAGTCACGAGGGGGAAGCCAAAGAGTCACGAGGGGGAAGCCAAAGAGTCACGAGGGGGCAGCCAAAGAGTCACGAGGGGGTAGCCAAAGAGCCACAAGGGGGCAGCCAAAGAGTCACGAGGGGCAGCCAAAGAGTCACGAGGGGCAGCCACAGAGTCACGAGGGGAAGCCAAAGAGTCACGAGGGGGCAGCCAAAGAGTCACGAGGGGGCAGCCAAAGAGTCACGAGGGGCAGCCAAAGAGTCACGAGGGGGCAGCCAAAGAGTCACGAGGGGAAGCCAAAGAGTCACGAGGGGGCAGCCAAAGAGTCACGAGGGGAAGCCAAAGAGTCACGAGGGGGCAGCCACAGAGTCACGAGGGGGAAGCCACAGAGTCACGAGGGGGTAGCCAAAGAGCCACAAGGGGGCAGCCAAAGAGTCACGAGGGGGCAGCCAAAGAGCCACAAGGGGGCAGCCAAAGAGCCACAAGGGGCAGCCAAAGAGTCACGAGGGGGCAGCCAAAGAGTCACGAGGGGGAAGCCAAAGAGCCGCCATGCGACTCCGAAGCCTCAGGTTTCCGACCCGTTGCCCCAGCGGGACAGGGGTCACAGAGGTCAGGGCAGTGGAGGCGCGTGAGCGCTGTCCCTATACAGCGGCGTGGCGAACTGTTGGCATGGCTCCCCTTTGGGACAGCTTGTGGGGCTGGGGAAGAGTTTTATATTCACCGGGCGATCATATCTCAATTCTAGATTTGAAGTTTTCGTGACTGCAAGAATACATCACCTACGTGACTTTACCGAAAGAACCAAAGATCAGATCTCAAGATTAGTTTATGTCAAAGTCATCATCGCCATAAAAACTCGACATGTTCATCAGTGCCACTGTGGCGTTAAAGAAAGCGTATATCAACCGCGACGTTTTTGGAAATTACCACTATTTCATAGCGCACATGGCTATTTTATATTTTTTTCTTTTAGAGCCACGGTGTTATTGATGGAACGTGTTGAGTGTTTTTGTTATTTATGCTTGTACACCACTGCCAATGCAGGGACACCAAATAATGTGTATGATCATCATTATGATCATCATGATCGAACATACCGAGCAAATGTATTAGTTTTGTGTGAGGAAGTACTGCTGATTCCTAGTGACAGTCATCATCGCCACCTCCCGCGTTCTATCATCGCGATTATAGCATTGGCACCAGTTTGGAAACGTGATGGAATTTTTGACGCGCTAAAACAAACAGGAATGTCGAGCCAATATTGCTGGGGCGACGTTTCAATAGCATCTGGCCGTGAGATCAATGTTAGGTTTCGATTTCTTAGCCCTGGACTGGGAGGATACTGCACGAGCAATTGTGGTGCTCGTTAAGCGGTAGCGATTGCTCGTGGCGTTCATTTTGTACGTGGAGAGACAGAGACATACGAGGGAGGCGTTGCGATCTGCTAATCTGTGTTGTTGCTTATATTCTCCACAACGACGCTGACGCTTTGTTAGTTTGTGCCTCGTGTAATTGGGTCTCCCTCGTGCGCGCGGGCGGCACGTTTCTTCAATTCTCACGTCACGCGCACACATACACAGGCACGCACACACACGCACGCACACACGCGCGCACACACACGCGCGCACACACACACAGACACGCACACACACGCACACATACACACACACACGCACACACACGCACGCACACATACACACACACACATACATACACGCACGCACACATACACGCACGCACACACACACACACACATACACGCACGCACACATACACACACACACACACGCACACAACCGCACACACACAGGCACGCACACACACGCACACACACACACGCACACACACGCACACATACACGCACACATACACAGGCACGCACACACACGCACGCACAAACACGCACACACACGCACAGCACGCACACACACGCACACATACACAGGCACGCACACACGCGCACACACACACACGCGCACACACACACACAGGCACGCACACACGCGCACACACACACGCACACACACACGCACACACACACACAGGCACGCACGCACGCACACATACACACACGCGCGCTCGCTCGACAAACATTTGCGTCATCGGCAAACGGACGCTTAAGACGACGACGACGACTTAAACATCCATCCTCGTTTTCAACCGTGTGTTTCTGGAGGTGCACACGCATGCTCAGACTTGAGTTGAGCAATAAAGAAGGAAAACAATCTGCGCAATAAAGGAACCGCGGCGGCTTCCTTTGCACCCAGGAGTGTTTCGGCTCTCGCTGGTAACCGAGCGGTCGCGCGCCAGGGTGTGTCAGCTTTGTTTGGCTGACTCAGTGTTGTATGGCACGTGTTGCCACGAGAGCCCGGGCTTCTCCCGGCACCGTGTGCGGCGTTGATCAGCACAGGCCACCTTCACCGACACCACCACCGACACCACCACCCATGACCACCACCATGACCACCACTGCAATCACTCGCCTCTGCTGCTGCTGACATAACCACATATGCCGCCACTTCCACTTATCACCAGTACCACCACCACTACCATCGTCGTTACCGCTGCCACCACCACAATGCTGTCACCCCGCCACCGTCGTGACCATTACCATGAACAACACCACCACATGACCACCACCACTACCACTGCCATCGTCGTTACCGCTGCCACCACCACAATGCCGTCACCCCGCCACCGTCGTGACCATTACCATGAACAACACCACCACATGACCACCACCACTACCACTGCCATCGCCACCGCTACCAACTCTGCCATCGTCAATACCGCTGCTACCCCTCGCCACCACTGACACAGCCAACACCACTGCCGCCGTCTCCTCCACTGTTGTCACCGCCTCAAACACTGCAACTGCCACTATCACTGCCACCACCACTTGCACTCTTATCATCATTTCTACTGCTACTATCACTGCTAATACTGCCACAAATCATTACCACCAACACAGCCACCACTCACTACCACCACCGTCACCATCACTCACAACCACCACCATTTTGACTGCCACGTTCATTGTGACCACTGCCATTGCCACCACTTATCAAGTGACAGAGGCAGCCACCACCACCATGTCACCACTGCTACCCCCATGTGTCATTGCGGCAGGAGCTTCTCCCCGTTTCAAATGTTTACAGCCTGAGCCACCGCGTCTTTAATTTTTCATAGTAGGTCATTGTCGCTGCCCATTAGCAGGACACACACAATGGAAGGTGTGAACAGGTGTGGTCAGTGGCTGTCAGAGGCAGTAACTCGATCCGTCAGAGACGATATCCCTTCTTGCTTTCGCCCCTCGCCAGAGGGCAGCACAGGCTTGGCATATGGAGGAGCAGGCGAACAGGGCGGGAGGTGGGATGGTCAATTGCCACTACGTTGTAAGTGATGTGGCTCAAAGAGGGTGTAAGACTGGTGGCACAGCGGGAAAAAATTGGTCAGAGGGCCCAATTTCATTCATTGTTCATAATCAACGTTTTGTACCAGTGTGCAACAGTGGCGAGATGTTAACTACCTCGCCTGGTATACAGGAGGTTATGGAGTTCGATCCTGACCCAGACGCCTGCTGCTGTATATTTGGAGTTTTGCCCTTTGATCGCGTGGATTTTTCTCCGAGTCCTACGGGTTTTCCCTCCACATTTAGAAACATACGCAACTTTGTTGAGCTATCATTTGTGGCAAGGTCGCTTCTGAAAAAAGCTGTAGAGCTGAGTGGGCCTTACCTGGCAAAATCAAAAAAAATAGTTACGTCTTTAGTTTAACCATGCTATGCCAGTAGTGGACTTTTAAAATATTTATTAAAACAGACCATAATTAAATTCCCCCCACTTTGAAGTTGTCTCACCTGGCCAGTAGGGATCACTTTGTGATCAGGGTTAGGCAATGCACATTCGAAAATTGGAGATTCTTGACTGGAGCACTTGTTTTTTTATGCGCGAATAAAAAAAGTATAAACTTTTTTTTCAGAATAACATATTTAAATGTGTAATCAGTATAACTGTGCACCACACGCTGCATCAGAGAACTTCCCCCGGAAGATGATGTCACAAAACGACTTCTTAAGTCACTTTAACAGACTTCTACTTCCACATTAGGGGACACCTTTTGTGTACCCTGCAAAGGCAACTTAATCTCGTGTCAATAAAACTGCGGGGTTTTGTTTTAATTCCGAGAGCCGGAATATGCTGTTTGACTCGGCCAAAACATCGACTCCTTCCTCTTGCTCGGGACACCGGATGATTCACCAGCCGCTGGAACGCCGATTCAAACCTCGTTTCTTCGCTGGACTGTTGAGTGCCATTATGAACCCCCTCTGAGCAACCCGGCACACCCTCGAAGTGGGAGGAGGTTCTTGAACGACCGTGGCAGTCGCTGACCTGCAAGTGACCCCCTCCCCTCCTGGCTTGCTAAAAACATTCAGTGAACCATTTCTGGCCCAGATAACTCAACATTGCCACCGCCGCTGCCGCCCACACAAATTAGCCCTTGCGTGTCGATGTGGTGGTGCAGTTCGTGGTGTAATACTGGTAGGAACCTCCTGGTTACACCAGCCCACAGGGGATTATTGTGTCCGTCCGTCGTGCAGGGAGGGGCTGGCTGGGGAGGGGAGGGTGGGGAGGGGCTGGGTGGGGAGGGTGGGGCTGGGTGAGGAGGGGAGGGTGGGGAGGGGCTGGGTGGGAGGGTGGTGGAGGGCTTGGTGGGGAGGGTGGGGCTGGGTGGGGGGTGGGAGGGGTGGGGCTGGGTGGGGAGGGGCTGGTCACCCCGTGTTGCCCTTATAAAACTCAACGTTTAACCTACTCACAGTCGGGCATATTTTCGGAATACACCACGCCGCCGTTGACCCTGGCCATTGACCGAGCAACCCAACGTTCCTACCAGCTCCCTCCGCAGGAATGTGTTTAAAGTTTTCCCCATTCTGTTTGTGTCATAAAGAGTCGCTGTTCAACCGGCACAATATTCAGACAGACAGAGAGAGAGCGCCACACCGTGGATTGCTGTTTGTTTGTCAGACGCGGACAAACACACGGAATCAACTTGGCGGCAGGATTCAAATCAAAACTGCGGCTGGATTATATCCTGCTAACTTCATCTGTTTGAAGTAACCGTCGAGATGATGTACATTTCCCGGTTGATCACCTCAAACGCAGCACTTTGCCACAGTACCGAAATAATAGTTATTTTTTAAAAATGCGTCGCTAATTTCTGAACGGCATATTCCCCATTTAGCCGGCTTCGTTGAAGCTCCTATTGATTGAAACTAGCAAACCCCTTCCCCCCTACCACAACACCTTTCTTAGCACAATGACAACCTACAAGACAAAACACTCGTTAAATCGTGCCCGTTTCCATCACGACGGGAGTGTGCGCGTGGGTGTGCGTGTGTGCGCGCGTGTGCGCGCGTGTGTGCGCGTGTGTGTGTGCGCGCGTGTGTGCGCGTGTGTGTGTGCGCGCGTGTGT
>NW_024705116.1:44002-72605 GCF_018977255.1 Callorhinchus milii
TATATAAGAATAATAAGCCTTATTCATAACCGGTCCTAACGTTTGTTTCAGGAAGCAATGTGTAGAGTGGCCTACCGCTTAATAACCTATTTCTGCTAGTAGAGTTAGCCCTACGGTGGGCAAAGACTAAAGGGGCTAGAACATTGGCATAGAACGGCGCCGGAAGTACTCAGTGTGATCAAGGGACCCTACTACTAGACTCAACCGTTTCTTTTCGAGGTACGGGAAGGCGGTATGGGTCAACGATGGGCTGAAAGGACCTCACAGCCGCGGGGAGACAACAGCGCTCGGTTGTGCGGCGCGACCAGAATTTGATTTAGTGCGATCAACATGGGGGGTTCAACGCATGCCCTGAATACCTTGAAGCCTCCACATTGCGCAGGGTTAGAACACAGGGGGCCCGTGTGTTCTAAAATCCGGCGGAGAGAGTAGTGATAAACTTCACGGGGTGCCTAGAGCTAACTTGTCACAAACCTGAATGACGCACTACCATCAACCCACCCACCAAACGCCAACGTAGTGGCCAAGCCGGGTCCACTCACCCCACTATCGTCAGGCGTGACCTGGCAGCACCCATAATGTAGGCCTTCACCGTTTGTCGAGTAACGAACTTCAGTCGTGTCGACTAGCACGGGATGTAACCACTATAATTCTGATTGTAGAACGTGCGGGGCGCACTAAACACTAGTTCGAAACATCATCGCGTGTGTGCAAGTCCATTCAAGTGTCGCTTGGGGCGCTCATATTAGTATTCTTGTTGCAGCTCGGAAAGATTCAGGCGGGCCGACGATTTTATTGGCCTAGATATTCGGTCTAAGTTATAAACGGCACCTATTCTCTACTCAGCATATCGCGACATAATTGCGAAGAGATGGGGAAGGACAGTCTGAGCCTTGATACTCCGAAATGGCCAATGGGTAGGAGCACAAGTTAGTCGCGGTCCAAAATGGACATCCCTATTTGCGTCTGAGGTAGTGCCGGATTCAGCCTCTCCCATAAGGGAGGTATCCGGCGGCGACAAGCCGTAATCGGGCTGCGAACTATGCTTTGAGATTCGCCGGTTTACTACGTGAAGAGAGCTCAACGGTGCGAATGCCATGGACCGCGCTTACGGGGCAGATCAACCGGCTCTTAACTAGGTGTCGACACGTTCACACTAAGTGACCACGGTACCCCTTGGTATGGAACCAAGCGAATTAAGTGGGCTGTTAAGAATCGGAAGTGGCTCGGGTTTGCCCTACGATACTATGCTGAAGTGTCCTGCCGCCGAGTAGATTAAAATGAGAGCTCGACGTTTGGGTACTTCTGTACGAAGCTAACGTACTATTATCTTGAGAAAGAGTAGTAGTCCCACTTGTTGCACCTAATACCGATAATAAGTCGAGCCGCAACTGCCTAACTTGGTACGAGGCGATTGGGTATTTGGCTGTTTAATTTGCCCTGTCAAGTCCGGGGTGCTATCCACTACTCTCCCCTTAATCAACCAACGGAGTAGATCCGTATGTCTCTGCCACAAAATTCGACTTCAGCTGTTGATATATGGCAAATCTCACGCGATATTTTTTTACGGCCCGTAGCCTGTTTGCCAGGCGGGGCGTGGCCATGACCCTATAGTCCTGGGTCTGGCACCGCAGGATTCCATGGGCTTCATAGAATGATGACAAAAGCCTACGGTGCGAGCCCCGCCGCGATCCAGCGGGAGGCACAACGCGTCTTCATAAATGACTAATCAGGGTGAATTATCAATATTTTCCACGTCCCGCCGAGACCTGGATTGTGATCGAGGCTGAAAAACCTCTCTCGGGACATACGACTGTACCCGTGCTACGGGGGATCGGGGAACCAGACGTAGTAGATAGCCTAGTCCTCCTATCGTGATCTTTAAATCACCCCCTGGAGCGTCCGATCCTGGCCACGCTCCAGAACGAACGCACTCCCCTCCTTACGATTCCCAGAACCGACCTCGCGTGAACACGGCGAATTGGTGCCGCCGGTCGCTACTCCGTACCTGCTGGTGTAGCTGTCAATTTCCGGAAGCTCTCGGGCCACCATGAATGCGCAAATCAAAGTAAAGGACATAGAGGTGCAGAAGAAGGGTCCGAGAAACACGCCTGTGTAGACCTTGTTGCATCTTTAGTATTACTCGTCGCAATGATGGGGTACTTGCATCCCCCATATTTCCTATGAACACCAGGAGGGTGTGCTTAGTTTGATGATGCTTGCAATATAATAACCCAGATGGGGAGCTGTGCCTAGAAAGTAGAACCTCACGTGGTAACACCCCGGTCCACTGGCCTATCAGCCCAAGCGCTGGGCTGACCGCCGAGATGCCTGGAATCGGAGCTGCTACTAACGCGCTTACCACTGCTCAACTCTCCGCGACGCTACTCTCCGCAAGCCTTGCATGCAGTTTTAAGCTAGAACATGTGTACGACAACCACACGCGGAGATACCAGAGCATATACGCCGAATTATGGTAGACAACTCGCGCTATTTCGCTAGCGGACGACTTAGACCATACAGGTGCGATTTGCGCATGTAACCACGACAGCCCCCTCAGTATGTACTGAGGAACGGAGATAGGCTCCTGACTGACAGGAACATGCTACGGCATAACGTGGTGGAGAGGCGCAGATGCTTATCCATACCTTTACGATGGCGAAGGTAGGGAATTATCCTGTATGTTTGGTACATTGGGGGGAGGTAAGAACAATTAGAATGGTTGAGTCATATAGAACCTTGGTCGACCGCAGGAGTGCGGTCGACCACTTAAGGTTACGATGACAAATAGGATTCTCGCCAAATGCGGTCAGACTATACACATCGACCCTAGCCAAACAGCCCCTTTTTGCGGAGTATTTCGGAATTGGCGTTCAGAGTTGGTCAGGATACCTGGTGCTAGCCCCGAAAATTCTAATCGTCTCAAACCACTCTCGTTTGGGTATTCAGCCAAGATGTTGCTCGAGTTTGGTCGGGATGTTGTCTTGTTATGGTCTTCATCCGGTAATATAGTGTTGGGCCTGTACGTGATGAGTCAGCGTAGTGTAAAGGCATATCCGGTGGTGCATTGGATCTATTCAACTAGTGATTTTTGCTCGCCCACACGAACGCAGGCTCCGCTGTATTAATCTGGTTTCAATACATGTCCCTGGATGGTCGTCGAACTATAAAACATTTTACGTTTATAGCAGAAGCAAAGGTTTATGGGGACGTTATGCACTACTATCCTATCCTTGGACGATATGCGTTTTCGTACGCTGTTGAGTTGAGATATTCAGGGAGTAGAGGTGAATCATAGTCCATAGCCGACAGCGGACAGTTATTAATAGATTACTGACATATAACACTCTGGTATCTGCCAAGAGTTGTAAATTCAGTTTCGGGGCATGATTACTAGGGAATCAACATCAACAACAATCAAGCTCTTCATTCTGGGGTCAAGCTTAACCGATGCTGGCATAGTGGTCCACCAGCACGCAACGGGGCATCTGACAAGGATAGCCAAACGGGAGCTTAGTGATCCTATAGGCAACCCGTCCCTTTCTTGAGAAAAGGAGTGCTGCTAAATCTTATAGATGAGAGCTGAGCCCGGACGTTCGAACCGTAAACGGAAAACATAAGAACGGATATCCTAGAGCGTCTTGAGCCTCCCTCCATAGGTCATCATACACTTATGTTATAAATTTATTAGCTGCGCTCAATGACTTGGAGTCAGTCTTCACGATTCGGAGAAATCAAAAACAAGGCATCATGCCAGTACTATAGCTCTGGCCCTCTTTCCCGAGGCCACTGAAGCTAATAGACCGCCGTGATCCACCATACTTCAGCGTAGGGGCAGGCGCTGTAAATTTGGCCGAATGGATGGTGGGAAGGATAAGGAGTTTCGTGAATACACAGGAAGCTCGAGCGGATAGGTACTCGGATGTCGATCTACGCGAGTATAGTTTTCAACTTACACATCATTACCTGCGTATAGTCCCGAATCCGCGCCAAGTATAGGTGGAAGGATGCCTGAATATTTTTACGGCGTTAGCGCCTTAGGCAGGACCCGGAGGTGTCCCACAGACGACAGGAGAGTGCTTATTATTGGGGGACAATGATGACCCGGCGTGAGGTCGTGCGAAGTGTGCTGGCGCTTGCCTAACGCAGTAGTAGTTACAGCCACTGTCAGACTAACGAACATGGTTACATTCTAGTACCAAGAAGTCGGCAACGTTGTCCCTGATATACAGTTCGGAGGGTAGTAAAAATTTATCGAAACGCGGGTTCTGCTTGAGTCCCACGCTAATGAATGACCCAATGACAGGAATAATGTAAGGGCGTCTAGTCGCGCACCTGCGTAACGGAAATCACCACCCCCCAATTTCGGAAACCGCTATACTCGACATCCCTAACGAAATGTGAACCGTCAGTTTGAGCAGTGAAGCGACCGTATGACTTCGAACAACCTACGGTGACGCCAACTCGTCTTCTAACTTCGACTACCTCCAAGTACTCACGTAACGGTGGGCCACTATTTCGGAGGGGTCGCCCAAACATACAAGGCCAAGAGAGTGCAGTATGTTTGACCTTGGCCGAACTATGCAATACAAGCTTTCCAATAGTATAGGCTCCAGTATAAGATGGAGGAAGAGGGAGAGGGCTGACTCCAGATCCCGAAGGCTACTCAGGTAATTTGCGCGTGATATTTCAATGTAGACTGTGACCACCCGATGATTATCAGGGCTACCAGCCGGTAACGAGCGCCCCGCCAATCAGGTTGGCGTGTCTAAAGGATCCATCAGAATATAATATTGTGAATCTGTTTTGGTATGGATCAAATGATCGGTAGCACCGAGAAGAGGTCTTGTAGACCCAAATGCGTTCTCATGGCGCTCGTCCACTCTGCCCTAGTGCTCAGAATAAATAGCTACACTCTTGGCGTGATTCGTATTGTTTTTGTTTCCAACAATAATGGAAAATCGACGAGGTGTTAAAGAGATCAGGAGGACACAGGATTGTAGATCATAATCCCAAGATAATTCAGTAACAAACATGACTGGGATTGCCCCCCATACGGGTCAATCACGTAGTTATACGCTCCCAAGTATGTAAGCTTTGAATACCTAAGGGATTGGATATAAATATGTAGCGGTACGCACTTCTCTTGTTGACTAGGAACCAAAGATATTGAAGAAAATCGAGTGAAGTAGTTTCAGATTGTGGGGCTTCGGGCGCGTCTCTCATCTCAGCGCAACCGTTACTCAATTTCGACCATTAGTCTCCTAAGGTCTGGGCCCGCGAACTAATGCTGCGGTATGTATTTCGCCATTGCGTCTCCCCTATGAAATGGAAGCTAACAAAATAGGTCCTGGCCGTGCACATCTTGTATTCCTGACTCCGGTACGGTGCGCCCGGATACCCGTCAATGCTAATGTCAGGAGGCAAGCCAGGCAGTTAGAATCCAGGACTGACCATCAAGGCTCTTATCTACCGTTGCAACGGCCGGGCACTAGTGGTCACTATGCGAAGGTGTGTTACACGGCAAGAAATTGTAGGAGTCACGTTTCGTACCTACGGTATGACTCGTGTGTTTACGCCCGGATCGATACTCTGTCCTTCTCGGCAGCTGGCCCCCTAGTGGCGCCCACGTCCAGCTCCCGGTTAAACTCAATGTGGCGCTCCATATATAGGGAGGAGTAGCGAAGGCAAGCAGGTTTGATTATGAAACGATCATGACAACCTAACGTTAAAGACGCATATAACTTATACTGTTAGTAAACAAAAGGTCCTTGGAACTCCATGATGGTAACAAAGTTGTCTAGGGGCGAGATTACAGCGATACAGAGGACACTATCAGGGGATAATAATAACAGGAGGTATAGTTGTCTAGGACTCCTGAGAGACGTCGCAACCTCCAAAGCGGGATCCCTGACTCCAGCGCCATCTAGTGACAGACAGGGGTGTTCGAACTGGGGCCGAGGTACCTGCGGCCCGGGAATGTTACCCTAGAAGATAGTGGCGCGCAATGCACAGGAAGTGGCGTAAGAAGTGTTCCCCACGACTGCACAAGCGGTTGACGTCGGTGTCCAGATAGAGCACTTGCCGGTACGACTACGCGCGCAAGTTAGAGTGTCCTTTTCAATGGAATCAAGAAAACTCATATTCAATCGTCGCGAGTCTACTTACCCGGGTTTCTCCATATCCGCACCTTGTGCCACCGATTTATTCAGCCTCAATTCAGAGATTGGACCTAGCCGATAGATAATCAATTTTGGTCCTTTCAAAAGTTGCTAAGGTGAACGCGTTACAACAAGCTTTTAAAGACTTGAGCCTATCAAAGGAACACGCTATAGGTCAGCTAGCCAGTGATCGAAAGGTAGGGACCATAAATGATTTGGCATAAAATCGAGAGCAGATTAGAAGGTGTACCCTGTTTTCAAATTTAGAGAGTCGGGAGATCTCGCCAGTCAGCCCATTAAAATGCGCAGGGGAACAAGCAGCGACCACTCACCCGGGCGTTCCGCGGGTAGTTTATGCAACCGCACCCCTCTGCAGAAAGATGGCTACGGCCGAGCAAGCCATAAAAATCTAAGGAGTGCAGTAGGGCACGCATAATAGCCTAAAACATGGTGCTGTACCCTTTCATCCACCGAAGGGTTCGTATTCGTCCCTACATAAAATTCTGTATTGGAACATATCTATTTGAAATTAACATCTATCCGCACGTCCCCTCACAATTGCAACGAAGAGATCCACTTAAAACTTTAAAGGCGTCCGCGGTGATTTTCAAGCGCTGCACTCCACAGACCTTGCCTGTCCGTTTGAGCAGGTATTAATAAGCCATTAGCTTAGAGTTGATGTTATCTGTTCTTAGGCGCTGCTTGTCGGAAGGCTTCTATGATAGGCTGTGAGGTTCATCTTCGCGGACAAACTCACTACCGAATGTTGGTAAATATCGCAAGCCCACAAGGTAAGTGCCTACGGGGTACAGAGACAAGGGCCTGAACCTCAGAGCCCCGTTCCGCTACCCACTTAACGTTCACTCAAGCAACCCCGCCTTCAATGTCCGGGCTCCGCACGGGTGGAGTTTCCCCACCAAAAGTTGCACTCGCCGATCCAGGTCCGGCTGGCCAAGAGGGATCCAACGAGCTGATGTGTGGTCTCGTAAGGCGATGTCAATAATCAATTAGTAAGACACCTGGCAAACGCATACCCCGGAAGCTCGAAACGCTGATCCATATAATCACTTAGATAACGTTACGACTTCTTAACGTACCATGATGGGTATTGTCCGGGCATGTATGTCTGTCGTACGTGCGTACGCTTAATGAGCGTCATACCGGGCAGAGTTCCCGAACAAATGACACGCATACGAGATACTATTAACGAGGACTACTCTCTTATCATGTAATGGTCAGTGGCTAATGGCAGATCGGCGGGGATCTGACAAATAGTAGTTATCTGATCCGGCTCTCATGTCTAATGCAAGACAGGTCACTATTGGTATACGCAGCCTCCTTGATAATTAAACCGGCGCGACGTCGCTTAGTCCCTTCCCTCAGTGCCCTCTTACCGTGGATCTGGGTGTTGAAGGCACTGTCGAGATACTCAAGGTGACCCCTTGTCGGAAGGTCAAGACACTCTCGGAAGAGGGTTTGTGGGTTCAGCGAACCCGGTCGCACGATGGGCACCCGTACAGAAATCGTGGCTTGTACAGGAGATGTACCTGGACAAAGAACATCGCCGCTTGCTGTACACTATACTAGACGTAGCCCGGGTAGAGAGGGGACCAGGGCTGCACTAGGGCCATGAGATAATACGGGTCCGTGTAAACGAACTGCAGTCGAAATGCACTCGCTTAGAGTCTTCGTGCTTAATCTTGAGTCACCGTTGCCCCCATCACGAGACGTTGAAAGAACTAGTCGCAGGATGAAGGCCCTCCTGAGTGATATATCTAGCTCGCCTTAGCATTCTCATTACAAAACCAGCATCTTCTAGCTACGGAGGGGGCTACTGGCCAATGTGTTTCTACGATAATCATAGGTGTCCTGTTTCGTGACACTCGTAAGCGCGGAATCTAGATGATGTCTGGAAAAGTCTTAGGCCTACCCTACAGCCGCAACACTGTCGTAGGTTGTCTGAACCCTAAACCATAGGTGGTAGGCACTGTTAGCCAGATTGGCAGAGTCTATAATGGTTATGATGGATCCAAATGTCAAAACAGTTAGTGAGTCGTACTTACCTACCAGCTGTATCTAATCCAACGAACCCTTTTGGAGTAGCCTATACTTGACCCGAACCGGTCCTACTCTCTGGATCTATTTGGGGCCGAGCCTAGCCCTTCATCTTTTTACGCGTTGTCACGGGAGAGTGTCCTTGCATAATTGTGGCGGAACTCGACATTAAACAACCCTGACGTTTACACATGACTAAATATGGTCGTCATAATTCCAGAACTAGAACCAAATTAACGCCTCGGTGGGTTGACGCTGACAATCAGATATTTTGTGGATGGCTTTGTAGCCCGAAATCTTTCTTTGGTGAGTAGGTGTAGACATCTTTATAAATGAGTGGAACAACATCCCGTATTGGATAACCACATGTAAGAGGGCCTGCATGACTAAACGGAAAAAGAACGTTATTGCACGTGGGTGGCGCTGCGGATGCATCGGATGAATATGTGGTGGCGTATTCCACCACGCATAAGGAAGTATGAGAAGCTGTGCAGACGACGCTGGTAATCCCTAGTCCGAAAGACGGATTGTGATAACAGAATACTGGTATTTCTACACCTGAAAAAGGATATGCGGGGTTCACGGGCAAGCATAAGACGCAATCTGCCTCGAAGCCTCCGAAACGGCTGCAATTTATCAGCCACGTGCCAGATTTCCAATCTCTTGGGAGCTAGGACGGACGCTATAGCATGCCAGTATGTGTTTGTTAGAAGTCTTCGAAGCCGTTGGGGCCCTGCAGAGTTGCTCCGAGGCTATACCCGTACTCAGCGGTCTCTCGCTGATTCAACCGCACCTGTGCCAAAAACGTTGTCCCTGGTTCGCAATTCATTCTAAGCGTGCTGCACGGCCCGAAGGATTGGTGGATACATCTAAACAAGTTCATTTCTAGAAGGAGATGTAACGCAGAATTTAGCCACTTGAGACCGAGTACTGATTGTGCCAAATGTTAGGGCCAGCGGTCTTGCGGTATCTAATCGGACGTATGATCAATGTTGCGAAGGAACAACGACGCATTTCTAGCGGCTAGGCCACTTGGAAGACCATCTCAACAAACATACCTAGCTCGTTACGGTCAATTAGCGAGTTACTAGTGGCATGCGTCCTATCCATCTAGCCGTTAGAGTGATTTATGGTTTGGAATGTATCCCGGCATACACAGTGCCACTTGTCATCAGTACTGCTTATGGCTTTCTTGTGTACTCCATTAGGATGTCTCTAGCGGAAATTCTTAAGATGTTAGGGGCAACGCTAGCCCTGGTAACTGATACTAGACCTGTCCCTATCCAATTAGCGCTGCCAAGTAAAGAGCTAAAGTATCAGTACGGTTCAGAATGGTGACTACATTGAGTCATCCGTCCAGGCACGCCGTTCGAACGACATCCGCACGCGCTGCTTCATATTTCGGACCGCGTTTTACCACGACGGATCCTAGTAGGCACGTGCCACAACAGACCCGCCGCGTACATCTCCAAACAATTCCTGCGACAGTTCTAACCGGCGAAAAACTTGTCATATTAATACGTAGAGTATCGGCCCATAGGAGACATCGCATAGATGAGTTTCATCAAGCACGCAAGTACCCTATAACCTATCCATTGTTCATGGAAATAAAGACAGATCCACGCGCGGTTCGAAAAGATATTTTTGTGGAGACCAGAGAACTCGTTATCAGCAGCCCGCAGTTCCGCTTTACACCCCCGCGTAGCTGCCCCATGGCACGTGGAGCGTACGAACCCCCTATGCGGCAATACGCTCGCTGGCGACCGGTTCGGAAGAACAAGTCAAATCATTAGCTCTATCGGCTAAACTGTAGGGGCTACTAGATCGTTGCTCGTTAGTTTACGCCGATTTTGGGCGGTCGGGTTTATAGAGCTTGCCCGGAACGTGGGACCCGTGTATTGCATTATGGGATACTCCTGAAACGTAAGCACAAATCGCCATGTAGTGAGGAGTCCGAGTACTGTAGGTCGTTTAGGTCGCATGGGCGTGGTCGTGGTCGGATCTCCGGGATCGAACGACGAATGCAGGGCGACGAGCCTGTTTATTTTCTTGCGGCCGGAGCAGTGGCACTGTCTTACAACTAATTTCGTAGTCCAGCGCCGTGCCTACCACCCTGGGGTACAGCCCGTCTCTAGTCCCGGGCCGATGAACTAGGTCATCTTTTATTCAGGGACGCTGTGGTTGAGTCGTATGTCTGGATGTGTGAGGGCCTCGCTGCCGATGGAACACTCCCCGAGACTAGCTTTACCAGCAGTAAACCAATACTAATGGTTAACAGCACACTCGTCATGAGGACAACATCGGTCATAGCGATACCTGGCTTCCATATGTTTGCGGCTCCAAGATAATGGCTACTCAATCAAAGTCGAGGTCTTGTATAATTGTGTCAATACACTTGTACGCCATACACAAAAACGTCATAGACGATTGTCAGCTTAAACAGGTAAGTTCACCGCGAAGTGGTTTATGTTGTCCGAGAATAAAGGTCTATAGGCATCCGGTGTGCTTCTATAGCATAAATATGATCCCAGCTGTTAGACGAGCATCGGATATGACTTTGCGGATAGTTCAACCTTCCACCGAACGGTGTTGCGGATCGAGTGTAACGAACTACAAGTACCTAGGAGGAGGCGTCAAAGGAGATGGAATTGCAGAAAAATTCCGATCTTCGCCCCATACACGTGTCAGTTATGGCGTAGCAAGTACCGCTGGGATCTTATTGCGAAAATCGAAGCAGAAACAAGTAAAGGCCGACGGTAATCGGTATAGGTCTTACTTTGAGATAATTAGTCCACTCCAATAACTGGACGCTCCGTGCGACAAAACATTATATCGAGTTCGCAACTCGCATCTTTTGGAGTAATTCGGGGACAGACTAGGGGAGTTCCTTTGGCAACTACCGGCGCACTTTGGGGTAACGCCGCGAGTTTGGGAATATTCATGGCAGCCGGGCTTAATACACAGGCAGTATATCATCGCTCTACATCCCACTTAGTGACAGGGGATCTCCTACCAGTCCCCAGCGGGGCTGTGCCGGGTTTGCGCTAAGAGTCGGTGGCATCTTCAGACTAGAAATGAATGTACAGACTTCTACGGTTATGACTTAGTTTGGACAGCCAGTCCCTGAGGGATTGAGTGGCCCTCGACTGGGCTTTCTTGTGACACTTGAAGCCCCAGCGATACCTACAAGCGTGGAAACGTCAAAGCCAGATGGAGGCATTCGCTGGGACATTCGGTAGAAGGGACTTAACGACGGGAATCCATCCTGGAACGGCTTCGAATAGTTTTCGACGCTGTGTAGCGGGGCTATGAACCGCTACAGTGAGCAGAAACGGATGTTACGTTGGGGGGCGGCGAAAAAAGGTACTCCTTTCACTCAGCCGTAGGTCTATGCCTGTAACATAATACTTTCGTGGGCATTCAATAACCGGCGGCCACTACGTCTTGCCCAGGACTCATGGTATGCCATAAAGCGTCAGAAAGTGGATTGCTTGTTAGGCAGCGAACGTTCCTTGTAGGACTCCCCACAACCACTACCTATAAGTTCCCATTACCCTGCGGGCCCGTTGTTGGGCGCTGAGATACTGATCTTCTCATTTTGGGTCTCCCGATTCCGCCCATTGTTAAAGCCTATGGCGGTTGTGGATGTGAACATGAGGTTGCATACGTTAGACCGAGTCGGCCCTTGTGCGGCGCATAAAGGACGCCTACCGTTTAACATTCGCTGCACTGGTAACAACGAGATTATTGGACGAAGGATGTCACAAGCCCTTGGCACTGATCTATGGGATCTTGGGAACGAAAAATAGACGACACCTTACACGGCCGTGTAGATGCTGATATGTGACTAATGGACGACGCACTAGGTTGCTATTTGCATCACAGCGCTCAACTAGAATTCCCTTCCCTTACTCCGCGATCAGTGGCATCTACATTGCTGAATACATAAGGGGGCTAGCATTCGACCCGAGCATAAGGAGAATTCTTGAACAGATAGCCGATAGCCTAGCGCGTTGCGACGCCGCTTAGGATAATATGAAAGCCGCCCCCGACTAAAAGGAATCCATTGGATCACTGCCACTAACAAATAGCATGCAACCTGGTAAGTTCGTCTGGTCAAGCTGTTAGCGATACCGTATCCAGTCAAACCAGGGCCCAGCAAGAATACGGGACCCGAAGAAACACGAAGATTACGCGTAGCTCCTCGTTGTGTAGGGTAGGCGAAATTAGAACTTGGGCATATTAAGGTTTAAATTGCATAGGGGTCTCAACAACGAATGAAAAACTATAACAGTACCATTCCTATGTAGATACACAATGTACCTAGATCTTCTGAAGCACCCGTATCAAGGCCCTACAGCTCAACGCCAGTAAGAGATGACGCCGTGACAGCCGTTTGCGTTAGCGCGTCTCAGTCATGCCGTGATCACGAGGCATCACGCTCTTCTTCAAGCTGCCAGAGCTCTGAGGCCGGTAGGAAGTACCTCTGGCAAAAGGCTCGAATTTCCCGGTAAGTTCACCTTTTAGCGAATGCAACCTGGCGTAACATGGTCCACAAAGCGCGTGTGCGTGGGGTGTCAATGGTGTAAGGCATCTATGAGAGTTGTGCGTGGGCTTACGATGACCACTCCTTGATTGATTGGATAGACCGCGCGCTCTATTACAATGCCCGTCGAATCTGTCATCAAAGATTCGGGACTTTATCTGTATGACATTTGCTCACCTGCGCGTACGTACGCCCAATCTGTGTCGTAGAGCATATCATAACAATATGGGGTATAATGTAGTAGCGGCACATCAAAGGTTACCTAAATTTCGATACGCATTTGGTATACTATGTATGCTGCCGGTGCCTCCTAATTGACGCAGGAGATAAGAGCGAGGCAAATATTATCTAATACCGAGGTCGAGGATACTTACGAGTCGGTAACAGCCAGATAATTTTGTCCAGTAATTCTCCGGGAGTGTATTAATGTTCCTCAGCGACTATGCAGGCCGCATCTACTCGCTTCGGCCTTGTTTTCACGCTAGCATATGGAATATGTCCGTAGTGGCGAGAGACCTCCTTAAGACTCCTCGCTCTTTTGGATAACCCAGGGAGTTTCCGGGAAGGCTGCAGCTGAAGACCCCATGTATAATACTGACACCCGCCTCTTGGTGCTCCAATTATTTGATAGCTGGCGGGGTTAGATAGAAGTAGATCGTAATCTGGCACGTCTCCTGCCGGATTGCTGTTCTTTTACCCTGCGAAAAGGTTAACGTACTTCACGTCGTACAGACGCTCTCTGCGTGATCAAAAAGTCTCCTGACCGAATGAACGCAACTGCGGTACTAATTGATCTAGACCGAACCTGCAGAAGGAGTTATGACTCCGGTCGGGCGAGAAGTTTTCTTGGGGTGAATGGCCGTAAGGTGGCACAGTTCATCAAATCATCGCGAAGCACCATGATGAAATGTGCTGCAAAAGTGTACAAAGCCGCACCGGCTGATAAGCGGGGAGGTTTCAGCGGCATAACAAATATTGTTTCTTCCACCTTGTGGAGGATGGAAATGTAGACAACGACGCATAATTACTGTGCAAGCCATAAACCCACTACGGTAGAGGTCCCGAGGAAATAACCTGATCAGGTGGTGTAACGATTTCTGGTGTTCTTATACTCTTGCTTTGTCGCTCATACATAATGCCACAGAAACGTACGGACTCAGTAAAAATGCTTTCTTAGAGTGCTTTCGATGAGCGGCTTTCTTTACGTATTTTGACCACGGGCCGGTAACTCCTCATCTGTGGCGCGGCGCGTAGCCGTCGCCTGTCTCGTGCCGCATACACACCCTGGCGCAAGTTCGCGGAGGGGCTTCCGAAGGCAGCAGCGGTAGCTGCGAGGGCACAGCACGGGAGAACGATTATACGAATGCGATTGTGGCGTCTCTTCCAACGACCCCCTCGGTAAATGGCAAGCTTAAGCCGGGGGGGGAAGAAAGCGATGTTCCTTCGGCAAGTGCGTCGTGATGATGTATGCTGTACGCAGGAACCATGGGCCCGCAGATATATCTTTTATGGTGCACCGGCGAACGGTGATGCGGCTCCTGGTTTTGTGTTACGGCACCAATCGCCGCCAAGCTCTCGAAGTATCAAGCCCGACTTTGAACTAAAAAGTAGAAACACACGGCACTATAGACCTACTGTTAACTCGTAAGTATAGATGAAGACGCTGTAATAACTTACACTCTTGGATACCAAATGGAGCCATTCTAGTCATTCAAATCCGTGTCCCATCCTGCGGGGGACTTGGGCGGCGGCTTCGTGGAAGAAAGAGGGAGTAGTGAAAGTGAGCGGTCTACTGAGGACAGGTCTTAGGGTTCTGTGACCTGTGGATTAGCGACTAAGGGCTTGGTTTCGAAGGTATGTAGGCCAACTAATGCTAACAGCGTGTCAAATACGCCTCCCTCAACTGACAACCTCCGCCGGTATCCGGCCGGTTATTATTCGTGTATCCCGCCTGGCTCCGTCTCCGTCCGAAAGGCCGCATAGATCATTCCCTATGTTGAACAAGTTTATCACCATACGCATTATAGCTCCGCCGGTTCCTAAATAGTGTCTACCTCACCGCATACGGAATGCCTAAACCCCGCCGGTATCTTTTGACTGGAGCCCTGGGTGGGTTTTTCTTGGATATGTGTAAACGAACCGAGGTACCTTAGGCTACTTTATTGGTAGGTAGTTGGGCTGTGAGGTTTAAGACCTACTTGGCAGGAACTGTAATTCAGCCACAGATTATCCATAACATGACAACTGCTTATAACGAGTACGGCACGAGTGACAACAAGCAGCTTATTAAGACTCAATAAGTAGCTCGGACCCGAGAGAAAACAAATCGTGCTAGAGTGGAGACTACTGCATCCCTTCTAACCCAAGTACTCCCTGGAGAGACCCGCACGTGCTATGCTCTGCAATGTGGTGAATCGGCACAAGGCATGAAATTCGCAAGCGCCATCTTCAAGGACAGCACTCATGTTTATGTTTTTGACAAAGTAGGCGGGCGGTACCCAACTATCGGCCAAAGCAGCTGTCTCTTACCCAATTGGGCGGTTGTGCTAAGACGACGCCCTTAATGATCGATTGGCTTTGATACTTCATGATGGATTTAACGAACATCGTACAAGGAACAAGTCTTCGAGAGTGATTGGACACAGAGTATTACCAGTAGGCTGATTAGAAATATCGGTATCGACCTCGACATGAAACGGGTTTCTCTTCCACCCACGCGATGCATGCCCCCGTACCCATTTGACGCTGAAGCCACTCTTGTGAGGCCTGCGAGGGTTATCCCGTAGTATAGAATTGACACCACGCCCTGCCGCGCGCAAGTTTTAGTTATCCCGTAGATTAAATGATTGGTAGGCGCAGTGGTGGGTATGAGCGGCTTCGGGACCCTCAGGCGTCTAGTGTCTCCGAAGTTTCCTCTCGTTTGCCGTTGAAGGATAGATTGCCAAGGTTCGGGTAACCCGATACGTTTATTTGAAGAAAGCACAAGGTAAGTAAGCCATTCAAGGCCCAAACGCCGGAGGGATCGAACTGCAGAGCAAAAGGGGGGATCAAAGCGATCTCGTGTACTGACTTCCAAACAAGAGTACTTTAAACACATATGCCAAGAGGCCAACTAGATGGACCTCCCTCCAAAGGCATATCGTGAATTAATTGCAATACTACTCCCTCGATACCGCCGGGATGAACCATCGCTCGTACGTGAGCGAAGATCTGTTGATATCCTATACCTTAATGTCAACTCATCGTAATGTCCGACTGTACTAGAGCGGGCGAAGCATAACTCGTGCCCCGAATGTCTCCTAGAACAGGCCGCGGGCGTGGGGGAAGACCCCTATCGCTGGATAAAGCACGGGGGAGTATCAGACGAATTCGGTAGACAGGAGCTATCTTCCGGAGCAAATGTGCTCATCAGATGGCGAAGACAGGAGTAGCCGGAATGTGAAACTTCATAGGGGGGAGAAAACGGGCCGCGCGCTAGTGGCACATTTTGACGGAGGGAATAACTGCAGGACAGGAGAGCGGAGTCGTCGCCGTCCATGAACGCGAGCATAACCCGTTTACGACCACCAGGTGATTCTAGTATGGTGCTCCATAAAGATTTTACTCATGATATACGGCACGGTTGTATGAAATGCACCGATGTGTATCTCTTTATCACCTTGATCTCGATCATTAACGAAACATGCCTCTGTCGGGCTACCGTTTGGTCTCTCGCAACCTGATTAACCTTTGGCTTATAACGACATTTGTGCGAATTAGCGGCACTACAATCGTGAGGCCGTTACGATATGTCTTTGTCATCAATAAACTATGTTTCAGGAGTGTCCGTAACGCCTTAGGGTAGTATCTCACTGTTGGGATCCAAGACAGGACGACTTTGTACCTGGTTCAATAGCGTCTTCCCCGCACCTTAAGAAAGGTCGGCCCGCCTCGACGGCGGGCCCTGCGTGTTAATTTTGCGGGTGTGTTGGGGTCCACCCGAGCTGGGATGATCGCGGCCAGGAAAAATCCAAAAATTTGGAGACGTATTGAAAGACACTTATGACGGAGAAGCATATGGTTCACGCGTGCATGGGTCACTCATACGCTTAGTGTCTCCTAAAGGATGGATATGTCGGACAGATTACGGAACCCGCCGTTACAATATATGAAAGATGGACAGACCAACTGAGGGGAACTGGGAGTCTCAATGAATATTCCGTTATAGTACAGAAGTCTCGCAGTAGTAGCCTAGGTGCTACTAATTAAAGCGGACATCTCAGTTATCAGACCGAACAATCATTGCACTAATTGCCCTCTACCGGGTGAGTGTAATCATATAATCGTAAATCGGTACCACTCGGTGTTCTTGCGGAAGTTACTTGCGGATGATGGCTCAGTGGCCGCGCCATCGCTTGTCCCAAGCGGTCATCCAAACGATACAACAAAGCGGTTATTCTTGTATGACGGAGTGGTGAGGTTCGGCGCAGTCAGTACCTACATCTGGTAAGATAGAGAGCTAGGTCGCTATTTATCTTGCATAGCTCGCGCGGAAGGAGGCGTTTAGAAGACGAGATCAGAAAATACCCCGGTTCTAAAGATGCGTCTAAAACAGAAATACATACTACTTGCAGTGCGTTTAAAGACGTGGCCCCGAGTACCCGCGGGACGAGTTAGTATAGACTCATCTAAGAAATACGCTTATTTATCATTTTCGGGCAAATAATTCCTCACATTCTGATTGCGGTGTGACCACGTTCACGGTTAGTTATTCCGCATGTATGGAATAAGCGCATGATGCGGGTACGCAGCAACCAGGTATATCGGGCTTTCAATCATCACCAATACATTGTAGTCCATGCATATGTTAGGGTGGGGCTTTTAAAACAGGGCCTCACTTGAGCTCCGTTATTTCGCTCCCTTCGGCCCGGGAACAAGGAAACAACTCTGGAATGGAGTGCTTAGCCACACACGTTGGAGAACAATCATATAATTTGATAGTTCCCGCCATTCTTCCACTCAGGAGGGTTGCCACGTACGCTTAAGACAACCATTGCTCGGAACCGTATTCCGCGGCGGCATTTTATTTACTAGGCCACCTGTGTAGAGACCTCGTTTGATACTTCCATGGATTACGGCCAAGCTCGTCCAGCTACAACCATGGGCCCTGCTAGAAGGGTTAGAGATTAAGAGACAACGGTTACGCGGGTTGAACACTCCTTCTGCCCCATCTTCCGACAATGTAGTTAAGTTGTGCAGGCCGAGCAGAAACTAATAATGCGCGACAGCTAGGGAGCAGCGATAGTGGGCACAAAACTTCCACACACTTGACTCCATCGATTGGGAAAAGCCCTCGACTGATTCAGCACCGGGGTATGCCCTAATGGGCTGTCAGACCTGTTACGAGATTACATCCTATAGGGTCTGACTCTATAATATGGTCCGACCTTTCTGGAATGGCTCGAATTTACGCGCTACAAGGACAATAGGAAGACGAGGATCTAGGTTTGCGGTCCTGAGATGGTGTCCGATTTATTTTCTCGGTCAGACGGTATGCGTGTCGATCGTCACGTCGCCGATGACGCGCAGCAATGTTCTGACTGACGGCAACAATTTGGTCCCCTGGCACGAACAGAATTCCATTCGTAGGCACACCGACCGAAGACGACCTTTTGCACGCGACAGAGCGGTTGCCACCATTAATGCTTCTCAGCATTTTGCGAGCTTTAGCCTTAAGTCTTCAATGGCTGTGGGGTCGGGATTAACCTGTAAATCCCACCATGCATTGTCGGTCGCAGAAAACTAATACGGATTAAATGAACCCCAAATCCGGATATTAAACTAAATAGTTTAGGGAATCAACACTGGTGGAGAAACGATTAAGCTCGGTACGAACTACATAAAAGATGAGGTAGCCGGCATTATAGAGAGGTGCCACAACGGCTCAGGTTGCGAGCAGCTTCACCGCTAACAGGTTAAAATTGAAGACTGTGGAGACCTTCCCAAGTGGTTGTGGATGCTTTCTTTGTTAGAAAAGGTATCCTGGTGGTTGAGGAGACGACGAGATACATCAGGGCACCTGATAGATTATAGTAAACGTCACAACGGTAATCGAGTGTTATCCGCTTAGCTCGATAGAACAGCCTTCGACTTCTCAGGCCACGGAGAACGCGCACTGAGATGTACTCCTTAGTCTTTAATGCTTCTGTCACACAACTCGCGAGGAGCCGAAAATCACAGAAGACGTTCCAAGGCAACCTCGTCCATTGTTGTGTCTCAACCCGTCCACGACCGCGGCGTCAGGTGACCTGTAAGCGTTTACCTCAAACCTTGTTTGTCACTCATTGGCCATACCACCAGTTTGAATCATTGTGGTATCGGCGTCATATGGAATGCAGTACACTGGGAGAGGGTAAGCCTCCCTACCCTGAAGAGCAGTTCGCTCCGAGGGGTGCTGTCTTATCAGAGCGAGTCATAACCGATTGAGCAGGAATATAGTAAGATAATGAATAGTGGTTATGTACGTGTTAAACCTCGGAGAAGTGGCGGTAGCACGTTAGGGTTGTGATGAAGCGCAAGGTCATAATCGACCTTAACTACCCTAATTGGACAGATTTCCAACCGGTCGTCAACTGGGGTTCTAAGCCGTCATCCTGGGGGGGACTCCTCCGATGAGGGGTGAATTTCCTTGGGTCCAGAGGTTTAGCGTGGCCCACTGTGGTTCAACGACTCTAGCGTCCGGTCAAGCCTCGCGTCGGCTCCAAGTGCTCTCTCGTAATAGGATAACTACAGGAAACGTAGGCTGTACCGTACTTTCTACTTATGGACGAATTTTGATCGGTAAACTGAAATAAGCCTGTGACCCAGCCTTCACCATGGTAGGCTCCACGAATAGTCTACATGTGCGGGCGTTCCCTATCTCGACACAGAACCATGTCTGTGGGCTCGTTCTTAGAAGGGCGTGTCCGTACTGACTAACCTAGGTACCTACAGGAACCACCCCTAACTCTATAATTCGATAATCCACCATGTGCTGGTAACATCAGTATTGTCGACCTAGTGGTGTCACATGCCGGCTTGATTGGGTCACCCAACCGTGTTCTGCTGCGGACTTACTGACCCAAGGATTTGAAAAAAGCTGAGTTCATGTTGTCCCCGACGCGTTAGTCGGATTACACTCCAAGGACATGCGCTTCATGGCCGTTCTGATTCCTAAAATGGTCAGCGGCTTGCGAACCAATCAACTTTACAGAAAAGTGTGCGACCCCCTCCGATATGGTAACCGCACCGGAGGATGATGCATCGGATCCGGTTTCAGGACCAATTTTTTTAACATTGCAAGAGCCATCTTCTAGGAACGGGAGCTTGTACACAGTTTTGAGCCTAACCGCTGGTAGATAGATACCCCAACCGGCTATACCGAGAAAAGGGCCTATCCTACCGTTCGGACGGTGTCTGTACATGACCCCTGCTGCAGGAAGGTTGATACCCACATCGGGTAGAAGCCAGCGGTCACAAATGTATACGGCCACAATTAGCTACCACTTTTGTTTCATTTTGAATATTCTTGTACAATGCCCACTCTCCTTCGAGAAGCTCGGTGGTCGGGCGTGGTCGCACTACTCGTGAGGAACAGGTCTAGTAAGTACGGTTGGTGACACCTTCCCAGATCAAAAACTTACCGAGAATCACGCCTAGATAAATCATGAGTACACGCCGTAGATCGGAACCCCGTGGCTTGGTGATGCAACTGGTCACAGGGCCTTAGGTGCCTCGAATTCTCATAAAGATATTCACTGGTTCCAGAAAAGCGGAGGACTTCTACGCATTTAGGAGCATTGACCGATGCCTCCGTCGCGAGCGAAGCCTGTCCGTAGTTCACCGGTGCGAGCTGTGGTACGTAACAGACGAGGGCTGTTCCCTTCTTGAGGCGTCTTGACTTCTAGTACTGCCGCGGAATTGGAAGGTAGTAGGTTGATAACTGGAAGAATTGCGGTATGGATCATGCGGAAGAGCCGTTATGGTCTTAATCGTGACCGCATAAGTCCTGTCTCCGCCTTCTTCGTCTAACACTCCCCGGTAGAAGACCCCTACGACAGAAATTTCGACCAGTTGCATTCTCCCGATACATTTCGTAGCGCGCAGAGACTCTTCACCGGTAAATCGCAAGTCTTAAGGGCGGTACTCGGGCGTATACGACTACTAAACCGTCCAATCTACGGCGCCGCTCTGACTTGCAAGAATTTCACTGGTATTCAGGACCTCTATGGATAATACCTGAATGTATGTCTTCCCCGATCCCACGGGCGAGGGTTAAAAAGATAAATGTTGCCGCTACACCTTACACGGCTGTTAGCGTGTGATGTCCACCTTAAGGCATCTGCATTAATCTATAGTGGCCGACAATATATGGAATGGAACAAAATCAAGAGGGAATCGAGCTCCGATGTCGAAACGTCATCTCGACTCTAATCACCGAACCTCAGGAGCTTCCCAATTATCTTAGATATTCTGTTCGCTGGGAGGGGTGTTGTTCTCGCGCGTTGACAGAACTAGCGCGCTTGATGTCTAGTTATGGCCAGCCCTTGGTGCACAGAGGATGGCAATCAGTTTATTTTTCAGGCAGACGTAGTCTACTATTACTTCGGAGCGGCCGTTATCGACCTATGCGCTCTCACATCCACAACGAATGCCGACATTACCTGTTGGCTACTTACCGATCCTTGCCTTCACGACACTGGTATACACAGTGGAGACTATGGCGCGCTCACTTAGGCCCTCGAACTTTCAAAGCGTGGATGTGGCGACGTGTGCAAGGTGTAATGGTACATTGTCTATATATGTACGCGTAAACTGACTTCTCCATCATGCGAACAGTAGGGCCGTCAACTGAATGGGTGAAGAAAGGTGCGCTAGAACCGGCTGGCAGTTGCCTTTTATCGTATGTTCCAGGTGTGAGGAATTCATAGAATCTGGTCTCCACTTAGAGCTGAAATGTGATTGCCGGCGCTCGGAGTACTGCACAATATTGGTCAACTCCGGGTAGACCTTCGACTGTTACCCCATGTGGATAAAAGATCATACGAAGCGACATCAGGAGTATTGGAGCGTTAAGAGGAAGATAATACTGCGCGCAGATAGACAGACGAATGCTTCGCTATGAGTGAAACTGCATTGAGCGGATCGGTAGGGTTAGAGGCCTCAGCGACATACGCTGCGACTGCTCCGTGGAATTATTCGGTTTAGAGTTCTCTTGGTCGCCCCAACCGCTAACTGTGGAAAGAGTTAAATGCACCAGTCGAGGGGATAGAGCGGAAGTGCATACAACATCCTGACGCGGCATGCCGCAACATTAGTAACCAAAACGGTGTTCATATGACCAGAGATGCACCCGGCCATTGTGCTTTAAGAAAAATAACTTGCACACCGTTGTTGAGTTCTTCTTGTAATACCGTTGGGAACGTTACAAGTAGTAGTATGAGCTGCTCTGAGCTCCTACACGCGTCTAGATGTGAGCTAATACCCTGCAGGCTGAATCAGAATAAAATCCCCACCTTATATTGGCCCGGGATCTTTTAGTCTATAAAGACAATGTAAACATCAAATGTACGTGTGTTGAACAACCGTGGTAATCTGAGGTGCGGGAGAGGGACAACGAAGCATTTCAGCAGTTCTCTCAACTAATCAAGCGGTTGCCATGAAGCTGTCACCACCAACAATCACTTCTCGAAACCAAAACTAAAGACTAAACAATTTATATTTTACCAGGTGTAAGGCCCACTGAGCTACGTAGCTCTTTTTCAGAAGTGACCTGGCCACAAGTGATAGCTCAACAAAGTGGCTTATCACGTGGAATTTTATAGCAGCCAAATACTCTAAACGCTCGGTGATGTTGATTCTAAACGTGGAGGGAAAAACCAGAGGACCCGGAGGAAAATCCACGCGACCGCGGAGAGAGACAGAGATATGCAAACTCCAAATATACAGGCGTCAGGGTCGGAATCGAACCGACAACCTCCTGTATACCAGGCGAGGTAGCTAACATCGGGCTCAATCGAGCGACGCGACCGCCGTGCTCTCTCGCGCGTCACGGCCTCCCCCCCTCACCCCGTTCCCCGCCCCCTCCCGTTCCCCCCACCCTCCAGGCGAGCTGGAGCTCCTGCTGGACCGAGCCAACGACCTCATCGAGTTCCGCATCGAGGCCGTGCTGCGCGAGATGAGCGCCACTCCGTTGTGCTCGCTGCCCACTGGCGAGCCCTGGAGCTGCGACGAGTTCCTGCCGCTCCGTGCAGGTGCGGACTTCACTAGCGGTGGTCGCTGCCGAGGCGGTGAACTGGGGAGAGCCCTCGTGTAGCCTGTTCTTATAGACTTCGTCACCGCTGATGTTAGCCCTGGCCGGGAATTGGAACTCCCTCTGGGATCATAGTGCGGTGTGCTAACCACTGTGCCATCGCTTCGCCTGCATGTGTACAAGTACGTATACATGTGCATGGCTATGACCACATCTATAATAATGCGCCCGATCTGATCATATCTCTGAAGCCACTTAGGAATGAGCCTGGATAGCGCTTCGATAGGCGATCACTACTCTTAAAACGGATGTTATAGGCTGCTGTGGAGGTAGCCACTTTGTCGGCAGATGGCAGTGCGTCAAAACGTGTTGTTGTACTGTACTATTCTACAACGTATATGCACGGCCACTTTCACTGAGCTGCACTCGCCAGCAGCGGGGTGATGAATGGAGGGCCTCATCCAGCAGTGCGTTGGCGAAATTGCTGTATCCGTACGACGCGTGCGTGCGCGCGTGTACGTGCTGCGCTGTGTCCAGGACTTGTGCGCCAAGGGGTCTCAGACGTTGCAGAGTCGCAGTGCCCAGGTGGAGGAGGCCGCTAACGAGCTCATCAACCTGTTCGTGGACACGGAGCCGTCCGACCGCGACGGGGAACTGCCCGGAGATGGAGGGGACACCCAGCCCGGCACGACCATTATTTCTTTACTCGCTCTTGAGTCGACGCGCAGACCCACGCGGCACGATCACCGCAGCGGACGCTGAGTGGCAAGACAGTAAAACTTCTTGAAGCCTGACCCATTGGCGGTCAGGTCAGATTCTACGGCAGACTACAAATAAATATGATGCATTGATATGCTAACTGTAAGGCTGCATTGACAGTGGTGCAAAAGCACGAATGCTAAATATTCAACACATTTTTCAACAACACTGTGGCCTTAAAAGGATAAATATATAACTGGCGACGTGGCCATTTCTGGCATACACGGAAGTCTGGCTTCACTGAGCCTGGCTTGGAGAAGTTTTACTGAATTTGGCGGGGCCTGAACTTGCCGTTCAGCACCGTGGTGCCATACAGGGAGTGAAATGCGCGCAGTGATGTCTCAAGCGCCCGAGCTTTTAATTATGTTCTTTGGGTCTTTCGGTAAAGCCACGTAGATAGAAAAAATGATCAAAATGATATCACCTGATGACGATTGCTTGTGTTGCGATCGAAACGTCGTGATATTGTTATTATTTTTATTATTTTATTTTATCTATCTACGTGGCTTTACCGAAAGACCCAAAGAATATGAATTCCTGCAGTCACGAAAGCTTTAAGTCAACTTTTAATGATGCTCTTGGTTTCATGTCTTGAGACAAAGTGTCCATTCAGATCCCTCACACAGCAGTGCAAGCCTCTGTTTTAGAGAACAGCGCTCTGCTGGGCAAAGCTTCCTTGTGCCGTGTCGGTTACATGACTCTATTTACGGTAACTTCCGTATGGTTACATTATACAGTGTGTACTATTATTTTCATTAAGTCGAATTATCCTGCTGGAAATCAAGAATTGAGACTGTTGAATTGCTCCCCAAGGAGGCCCAGTTCAAACAACAATCGCCACTGGCGTTAACCATGGCCGGGATTTCAAGCCCAGAATTGTTGTTGTGTTCGTTGCGCAGAGGACCGCTGCGCTACTTTCCCGGTGCGCTAACCTCCCCGTCTGGCACGTGCGCGACCCCGACTTGACCCCCACCCCTCGCAGGTGAGAGCCGTAGCGAGAGCCGGCGGGCGCCTAGCCGGGCGTCCTCCACCGTGGCGGCGACACCGCGGGGGACGGCGGCGGCGACGTCGTCGGCGCGCTCGCCCTCGCTGAAGCGGCGCCAGCGGCGGCGGGAGGCGCAGGCGGAGGCGCTGCGCGAGGACGCCCAGGAGCTCCTGGGCCTGTACAGCGCCCGCAACTCGGAGGCGCTGCTGCGGGCCACGCGCAGCACGCTGGAGGCCGTGCGCCGGCGCATCCACTCCTCGGCCGCGCTCAGCTTCATGGGTGCGGGCTGAGCGCGGTCGTACTTGTGTCGGAGCGGCGGTGCCGGCGGCTGTGTGAAGCCGACTGGATGTGTTTACTTCAGCGGTTGTTTATTTATGCTCCTAATGTCGGTTGAGTAATTCGGGAGTGTTTTTGAAGTGCCGCGACGTTTTGTTTCGTTATTGGTAATTGCTCAGTTGTGATTGTCATTGATTTCTGTTGGGAACCGTAATTACAAGTGGCACGAGATGTATGAGCGGTTATGACGATAATGACTGCAGTGCCAACGGTGCTAACAGTGATGCATTAGTGACATTGGGATTGATGACAGCGCCTATTATGGCAATGATGAGAACTATGGTGATGATGAAGATGATGACAAAAGTGATGATAAAAATGGTGGTGATTACGATAGAAATTATGACTGTCGCGATGATAACGATAGCCATTATTGACAAGGCTGATGATGACAGTATGAATGATGATGATGACGATCGTGAAAAATGCTTATAAGGATGCTGATAACATCGTTAACAATGACCATCATAATACTGGCAATATCCAGGACGATGACAATGATGATGATGATTATGATGATGAACCTATCTACGTGACTTTACCGAAAGACCCAAAGAAAACGATAATAACATAATGACGACGACGACAACAACAACGATAAATAACACCCCCATTACCACTGGCGGTGCCACTCAGAGAGCGATGGGGGCGGCAAGACGCGGGCGCCCCCACGGCCATTCCTGCGCACGGAGGCGACGCTGGACATCCCCACGGTGGCCGTGCAGCCGGCGCTCGAGCAAGTGCAGCAGTTCATGAACCGCGCGTCGGAGAGCGTGCTGGCCGTGAGCCGCGGCGTGGCGCGCTGGAGCAAGGAGCGCATGTCCAAGGTGCGGCCCTTCCCCCATCCTCCCCCCAACTCTCTCTCAAGTCCCAACAATGGAGTGCATCATGGAAACAGGGAAATAATTTACACGTCATATATAATAATAATAATGAATATAATAATGCTATAACTATGATAATTGTTTTTTTACCCTTCTATCTGGCAACTAAACAAGGAGTCATGTTTGCATAGATCACAATACCTGCAGTCATAATGCAAACCAAAAAACATAACTCTGATAATGTATGCACTGTTTTTGTTTGCATTATGACTGCAGGTATTGTGGTCTATGCAAACATGACTCCTTGTAAAAAAGGTGTTAGTTTTGTTGCCAGATAGAAGGGTAAAAAACCAATTATGATATTTTTTACTGGCAAATGACGTTCCAATGGTGAATGCTATAACTATGGCCTTTCGTAATCCACCTCTGAAAAAGCCCTGCTCGCACCATGTCAATATTGGGGGTTGTTTGACCATACTTCACCATGCTAGTCAGTGCGGGGTGATCGCATCAAGGAGCATAAACCATCATGTGAATTCCGGTCATCCTCGCAGGAGTGGCGTTTGGCTAGCCATCGAACAAAGATTGTCACTGCATCGTGCGCTTTCAGATGCACTTCTGCGTCCGCTTGGAATGCTCTCCTTCCGATATTAGGAAGCCACTGAAGCGATGCACTTTTAAATCATCTACGTTGAAAACTCATTTATTTAGAAAAGCTTTTTGTGTTTAGTTTTTTTTACCTTCCCCTGTACCTCCGATTAGCACGGTTGGCTATGTATGGTGCGAAAGAAGTTCAACATACATACAAGCGGGATCTTATGGCTGCCTCCGTAATTGCTCGCTTCTGACAAGGGCCATGGCTGGGAGTCGTTGTGGCGCTGGATTCACAGTTGTGCCACTGCTCCACCCACGGATTGATCCGTCATTATCAACCTGCTCGCTGTGCTCCACCATGCAGTCGGTCACGTCGTTGGCCCTGTGGAAGGGCCACTCAACTTTAAACAGTGGCTCCATCTCTGGCTCCCGTTCGCTCCGGGGCGGTAGTAGGAGGCACGCGTTGCCGCCACCGTGTTTGGCCCCTAAGCTTAGGGGTTGGCGCGGTCAGGCGTAGGCCTGCGGCCAGCGGATTCTGTGAGACTACGGGGGTGTCGTCACTGTGTCCCCCAGGCCAAGATGGCAGAGAAGAACTGGCGGAGTTGAGGAGGAGCAGTGTGAGCAGCGACATCACGGACATCTCCGAAGTGGCCTCGCGGGGAAACCAAAGTGAGCCATGCCGCACTAAGCGCGTTTCTCTCGACTTCCCGTGGAGCGCTCGTGTTTTCTTGAGTTGTGTTTAAAAAAAAAAATCTCTCCTCCTCGGTCGGCACAGACGGCAGTGTCAGTGACGTTGGGGGAGCTGCCGCCGCCTCCAAAGCACGCAACTATTACAAGCTGGTGGCAGAAAACAAGGAGATTGTGAAGCTGGTGTCTGTGCTCGGCACGGCCATCACCTCCACCAAGAAGGTGCAGCGCCGGAAGGGGACAGGTGGCTCACGGGTTCACAATGGGCACGCCACGGTGGCGAAATGTAAACTCCCTCGCCTGGTACACAGGAGGTTCTGGGTTCGATTCTGACCCTGACCTTTGTATATTTGGAGTTTGTACGTTCTGCGCGTGGTCTCCTGGATTTTTCTCCGGGTCCTCAGGTTTTTCCCCCACATTTAGAATCCACATGCGTTTAGAGTATTTGATTGCTATAATTTCCACATATGTCACTTCGTTGTGCTATCATTTGTGGCCAGGTCGCTTCTGAAAAAGAGCTACATAGCTTGGTGGGCCTTACCTGCTGGTAAAATAAAAATAATTGTTCAGAGTTCATAGTAATACCAGAGACATTGAGTTGGTGCCACTAAGATCCTAGCTATGAATCTGGGATTCAGCCGCTTGTGATTAAACCCGGTGCTCAAGCGGAACGAGTTTTAGGATTCAGTTCTTTCACCAACGACTGCACACAAAAAAACATTACATTGGGGTTTGTAATGCATTTGGCAAAATTCCTCCTCTGTGAATTCAAATATATAGAATCGACTCCCTGCGCCTGTTCAAGTCAGGCCACTCTTGAAAGTAAACTCACTGTTACACAGACCACTCTTGCAAATGAGTATGATGAGAATAACCCAAAAACCTCTATTATGGATGAGAATATCCCTGGTTCTCTGGAGTTCTCACCTGGTTGAACAAAATAAACTTGAAGTCCAGGCACTAAACCTTAGTTTTTTCATCTGCCTATGACTGACTACTTTCTACCAAAATGAATGCCCTCTGTTTTTGTAGAGTCACATTTACTCACCGTATTAGAGACGCAGTTATGTTTCGGTGGATATTAATAAAATTGTATTATGTTTTAATCTATGAATCGATGCATCATTTGATGCCTAATGATTTTATAAAACCGCGTGGTATATGCGAGTGTCGCGCCTTTTCCACACGAACCTCCGCCGCCCTCTGCGTCTCTTTCCCCACCACCCCGTTCCACCCGTGCCGGGCACCGCCGCACTTCAGGACGTGCAGACGGCGCTGGAGCGATTCAGCTGCTACCACCACATCTGGCAGCGTGGCCGCGAGGAGGTCATCGGGGCCTTCGTCAAGGCAGCCCCCTGTTGTCCGAGTTCGAGGCCCAGATCCTCT
>NW_024705117.1:0-59919 GCF_018977255.1 Callorhinchus milii
CGAGAAGCCATTCCTGTGCCCTGTGTGTGGGAAGACATTTGCAGACTCATCAAATCTTCAAACTCACCAGAAAACAACACGGGCGAGAAGCCTTCCTGTGCCCTGTGTGTGGGAAGACATTTGCACACTCATCAACTCTTCAAATCACCAGAAAACACACACGGGCGAGAAGCCATTCCTGTGCCCTGTGTGTGGGATAGCATTTTCACTTTCAGCAAACTGCCAACGCCATCAGAAAACACACACGGGCGAGAAGCCATTCCTGTGCTCTCTGTGTGGGAAGGCATTTGCACAGTCATCAAAACGGAAGAGGCATCAGAAGGTCCACGATGATAGGAAGCTGAAATCAAAAGGTGAAATTCAAGGTGCTGCAATGATTCCTGAAGATAATTCCACCTTTGATCCCATGCAGTTGGATACTGAAAGATGGCTGGATGTAATGGAGTGGCTCGAGGATCAAACCGAGAGCGAGGGTTGTTTACTTATTAAGCCGGATTAAGAAACTTTGTGTGTAATTCTGACCTTTTAGTTTTACAGTTCGTGCAGGTGGTGATTTTTGATGTTGTCGGATTACTTGGTGAAGTGGTGTGATGATCAGTGGTATATAGCTTTTTTTATTGGTATTAATCAACTTTAGATAGCCGATTTCAGGATGTACATTGATTACGCGTTCGTTGGATATTTGGCCTTGACTTCAACATAGACGCACAGTGAACAAATGTGGTGAACTAATAAGGAAATCATGGGGAATGATACTTTAACGCTTTGGTATTCCTGGAACGGATATGGTTTGCATTGTACTGTAACTGTTTGAACTCAATACATATTCGGTTGGAGTTTTAACGTAAAAATGATTGCAGATTAAAAAAAACGTATTTTAACAAATGTTTGTCCGTTTATTTATTTTACAATGTTCATAGCAAAAACGTGTTTTAAACGAGTTTCAGTTGGAGGATCTTCGTCACACAAATCTGTCCTTAACCGGCAGTGTCTTGGCTGTCTCTCCATTAACATGTGTCCTTCAAGGGGAAAGTCTCCATTATAAATCTATTCGCAACGTTACGGTCTCTAATCATCAAGTATGACATGTGAACTGTAACACTATCAACGATAACAAAAATAATTAAAATACTATAATCTATTAACTAGTTTCATCATTTATAACACCAAAAACAGAGGTACGGTATTATTAGTTTTGAGCAACATAAATCGAGGTTCGTTATTATAATCGCATAATAATAATTATAATCGCACTGTGATAATGTTAGAATCACACTGTGCCCATATGCATGTTAAGTGATTGCGAACCGGGGGTAGGATTTGCAAGATTTGAATCTCATTTCAACTATTAAAATCCCACTGTAGTCGTATTAGAATAAAACTGCCCACTGTTGGATGAATATCATGTTAATTTAATCGAATAGTTATAAACGGTATGTAAACATATCAAGTGTATAACAATCACATATTATAACATAATTACATTTCATGTGATTTGAAAAACATACGTGCATTTTAAAAAATGAGAATTTCGTGGACCTTGTGGGGAGATAGAGCACGGTGGATCGGATCGTCTCCGCTGCTGTCGACTTGGTCAAGCAGCGAATGTTTAACTCCAGTCACAGCGCCTTACACAAACTACATCCCCCAACAAGGCAGCTTTCCCGCTGCTGTATATTGTGTTTTTGGTGTGTATTTTCTCATACGCCTTGCCCAAAACGACTGATTGTCCGCTAAACAGCCTCGCCTGTAAACCACCATTGTTGATAGTGTTGTTTGAGAGCAGCTATTAAAGTCGCTTGCGGCAAACGAGGTGGTGGCTGGCCAAACCATGCCTCGTGTTTGTCTCCGGAGTGATGACGGATACAAACCAGACCAAGCGGAGACCATGTACCAGATCGGATTTTGGTTACTGATGTTAGAGTGATTGTATTGCAAGTGTGGTCACTACGCGTCTGTACGTGCTCACTCCGAAGCTTGGCGGTTTTTGGAAACGCCACGGGGCTGCATTCACTTTAAATCGAGGACAATGGAGGGCAGGGTTAACGTGTTTTTCCATTTATTCAAAATAAGCGCACAATTACACACTGAGATGCACTTACATATTCATGCATGAAGCACAATGGGCACATACTCTTCGGTATGTTAATAGACATGCGGATTGTAACCTTCCAAATTAACAATCGAATGCAAATATCCTGAAAGACAAAGGATTGGATCCTAGCGGGGGAGTTATAAGGCGGCTCAGAAGCAGAGCTCAATGCCATTTCGAGAGGGAACTTGATGAGGTTGGACGCTCGACTCGTCGCTCTGCTGATCGCCCTTCAACCGCGAGACAACGCAGCCTGGCGAGCACAATTGCTGTGTCGACAGTTAGGCGACTTTGCGTCGGAGAGTTCGTGGCGACATCTTCAGACGGGTTCCAGACATCGAATTACCGTGAAGCTCCAAGTAAGTGTCTATTTTCGCGGATAAACTCTTAAATGTGTTCGTCGTCAAATTAGCGGATTTTTTTGCGTCTCGGTTCGACGCGAGTGTTAAACATCCTTGCGGCCGATAGCGTACTTTTGACTCGATAACACCGCTGCTGTTACTAAGCTCACATGGAGCAGAGACGCTCTCCACAGCCCCACGCACACGGAGACAAGAAGCCATTCAATTGCTCTGTGTGTGGGAAGGCATTTGCACGGCAATCAAGTCTTCAGAGACACCAGAGAACACACACGGGCGAGAAGCCATTCCTGTGTCCTGTGTGTGGGAAGGCATTTGCACGGTCATCAACTCTTCAAACTCATCAGAGAATGCACACGGGCGAGAAGCCATTCCTGTGCCCTGTGTGCGGGAAGGCATTTGCACGGTCGTCAACTCTTCAAACTCATCAGAGAACGCACACGGGCGAGAAGCCATTCCTGTGCCCTGTGTGTGGGAAGGCATTTGCACGGTCATCAACTCTTCAAACTCATCAGAGAACGCACACGGGCGAGAAGCCATTCCTGTGTCCTGTGTGTGGGAAGGCATTTGCACGTCATCAACTCTTCAAACTCATCAGAGAATGCACACGGGCGAGAAGCCATTCCTGTGCCCTGTGTGTGGGAAGGCATTTGCAGACTCATCAACTCTTCATAGTCATCAGAGAACACACACGGGCGAGAAGCCATTCCTGTGCCCTGTGTGTGGGAAGGCATTTGCAGACTTATCAACTCTTAATAGTCATCAGAGAACACACACGGGCGAGAAGCCATTCCTGTGCTCTGTGTGTGGGAAGAAATTTGCACACTCATCAACCAGGAACAGGCATCAGAAGGTCCACAATGATAGGAAACTGAAATCAAAAGCTGAAATTCAAGGTGCTGCAATGAGTCCTGAAGAAGTTTCCACCTTCGATCCCATGCAGTTGGATCCCGAGAGATGGCTGGATGTAATGGAGTGGCTCGAGGATCAAACAGAGAGCTCGGGGTGACTGACAAAATATTACGTCATGTGGTTATACCTATTAAGCCGTTTCGAGTACTTTTGTGTGTAATTTTGACGTTTACAGTTTTTTGAGAGTTTAATGACAGTGGTGGTTTGTATGTATCGGATTACTTGCCGAATGGGTGAGAGCACTGGTTTGTGAAGTTCAATTGTAGTCGTTAAGTTTCCTGTTGAGCTAAAGTGGAATGCGTCTGTAGTACATCTTTACTCAACATTTTAAACGGGTTTTTTTCAAGATATAGCTTTTTTGATTGGTATTAATCGACTTTAGATAGCCTGATTTCAGGATGTACATTGATGACGCGTTCGTTGGATATATGGCCTTGACTTCAACATAGACGCACAGTGAACAAATGTGGTGAACTAATAAGGAAATCATGGGGAATGATACTTTAACGCGTTGGTATTCCTGGAACGGATATGGTTTGCATTGTATTGTAACTGTTTGAACATAGGACATAATACATTCGGTTCGAGTTTTGACTAAAATGATTGCAGATGAATAAAAACGTTTTTTTAAACAAATGTGTGTCCGTTTATTATTCATATCAACAACGTGTTTTAAGCGAGTTTCAGGTGGAGGATCTTCGTCACACAAATCTGCCCTTAACCGGCAGCATCTTGGCTGTCTCCCCATTAACATGTGTCCTGGAGGGGAAAGGGCCCCATTATTTATCGATTCACAACGTTACGGTCCCTAATCATCAAGTACACAGGGAATCCTGTACGCTAAGACACGTGAACTGTAACACTAAAACGATAACACGAAACATTAAACTACTATAACTAGTTTCATCATTTATAACACCAAAAACAGAGGTACGGTATCATAATCTCATTACAAGCAGTAGAATTCAACGTGATCGTATTAAATCACACTCTGCGCATATGTATGTATAGGTACGTGCAAGGAACTGTGCCGTATGTACGAATGTAATATGCATCTATGGCCTTTGGACATGCGAACCGGTGTCGAATATGCGAATTGGGGGGTGCAGGATTATGATCGGATTAAAAGATTAAATACACTTTGGTAGTATTCGAATAACACTGAGCTAGAATGTATGTTAAATGTAGATGCACATCGGGAGTCGTAAATGCGCCTGGGTGGTGCCAGATTTAGAATCGCATCAAAATTATTAAAATCGCACCCATGGTCGTATTAGAATCAAGCTGCCCACTGCTGGTAGAATGTTCCATCGCAATGGCACCGCAATAGCAATATACAGCATTGATATTGGGCTGGAGCCTACAAGCGCAACCTTGCGCATTTTGACTGGTCTCGACGCCCGTCCCGCGCCCATGGTAGAATCTTGTGCATTCGGGGCGTCAAGGGTTCGCACCACAGCCTTGAAGGATTAGGCAGGTCCCTGGCTTCTTTGAAGAATATGACCAGCTCCAGGCACCGGTTCCTCGCACGTGGCGGATCCTGAGGCACCCCGGGCCTCAGGGCTCGAAACTGTGGGCGCCACAACACATTTCCTTTGGAGTACGGTTCCGTTGCCGAGGCCCCACCACGTCGGACACACCAGACTTGGCTGTACAGGACATGGGGATGAGCTGTCTGGGTGGGGACGACATAACACATGCGTACACACTGCGGCCATTCACCTCTATGACTTCTACCTGTCGCCGCCGTGGCGGAGCAACTTGGTGGACGTACCCGGTGTCACCTTTGGCAAAACCAACCTGTCACGACCGCCCATGGAAGCACGTGTTCCCGCCGCCCCGGTTCTTTTCATTAGCGGCTTGCGCTCAGCAGGGAAATTTCCTCGTGTAAATCGTTTCACAACGTTCTGGTCCCGAAACCCGAAGTATACGGGGGATCACCTTACTCTATAACATGTAAACTGATAACACTATGAACAATAACACTAAACATTAAACGACTTTAATTTTTTTATAAAGATTCCACCATAAACGGAGTTACGGTATGAGAATGTCATTAGAAGCATTTTATCGCTCATATGTATGTAAAGTGTACGTTCAATCGAATCGGGGACGGATATGCGAACTGTGGGGTTTGCAGGGTTAGAATCGCATTCAAATTATCTAGTAACATATGTTCGTATGCGCATTTTACTGTGCTGAATATATGTTATGTGCAAATGCAATAGTTAGTCATAAATGCTAGGCAGGGTTTAAAATGTGCATGTTTAATCCAGTGTTAACGTTAATCCAGTGTTAGCATTATATTAAGGACAATATTGTTAATATCAATTCGTCTGGACATGGCACGTGCCTTGTTCGTCTCGATCAACCAAAATAGTACAATGTCGGTCATAAAGGTGGCGAGTTCATTCATAAGCAGTGTTCGCTGATCCCCGATGACACAGACCTACACCCAAACAAATACTCTTTATTAATTTAATTATCAGCTCAGACATCATCTCAATCATTTCCAAAGACGTGTGGGTCCCGCGAGAGCAGGGCCTGGCAACAAATATCTGAGCAGCGGAAGCAGCAGAATCAGAAGTAGCTGCGTCGCCCTCGAATGGATGTTGCTGCTGCTGCATTTGCTTCTGCGTCGATCAAGATTGACGCTCTTGATCAACTCTGACATTGTAAACTCTCACATGTAAATCTAACATAGTGAAATATAATATTATAACCTATGAACACAACCTATCCATTGTTACGCTAAAATACGATTAACTGTTATAGTGCAGAACCACATAATGGAGGTGTGGGATTATAATCGCATACTAATCATTAGAATCGCACTGAGCTAATTAGAATCACACTGTGGTTGTACGTATGGTAAGTTAATATGCCAACCGGGGTAGGATATGCAGATAGAATCGAATTACAATATTCGAATCCCACTCGTATTAAACACACTTTCCACTGTTGGATGAATGTGTCGTATCAATGGAATCGAATAGCCATATAAGTATATACAGTATACACAAATAAAGAGTATAACAACACAAATTGTAACATAGATACAATACACATTATTTAAAAAACGTATTTACAAATATATATTCCACTTTTTTAAACTCAGAATGTCGTCGTTCATGTGGGAGATGGAGCGCAGTGGATCGTATCGTCTAAGCTGCTTTTCGAATCCGTGTGATAACCCAGTCACATCGCCTAACTCCAGTGACAGCACCTACCCAAGCTACATCTCCCCAACAAGGCAGCCTTACCGGATGCTGTGTATTGTTTTCGGGATAACAGAGGTGTATTATCCATGCGCCTTGCCCAAAACGACTGATTGTCCGCTTAACAGCCTAGCCTGTAAACCACCATTGGGATAGTGTTGTTGAGAGCACTATTAAAGTCGCTGGCAAACGAGTGGGGCGGCCAAACCATGCCTCGCTTTGCTCCGGAGTATGACGGATACAAACCAGACCAAGCGGAACCATTACCAGATCGGGATTTGGTACTGAGTTAGAGTGATTGTATGCAAGTGTGGTCACTACGCGCGTACGTGCTCAACCCGAAGCCTGGCGATTTTTGGCAACGCCACGGGGCTGCATTCACTTTAAATCGAGGAAATGAGGCAGGGAACGTGTTTTCCATTTATTCAAATAAGCGCACAATTACACACTGAGATGCACTTACATATTCATGCATGAAGCACAATGGGCACATTACCCTTCGGTATGTTAATAGACATGCGGATTGGCCTTCCAAAATTACAATCGAATGCAAATACCTGAAGACAAAGGATTGGATCCTAGGGGGGGAGTTATAAGGCGGCTCAGAAGCAGAGCTCAATGCCATTTCGAGAGGGAACTTGATGAGGTTGGACGCTCGACTCGTCGCTCTGCTGATCGCCCTTCAACCGCGAGACAACGCAGCCTGGCGAGCACAATTGCTGTTCGACAGTTAGCATTTGCGTCGGGAGAGTTCGTGGCGACATCTTCAGACGGGTTCAGACATCGATATACCGTGAATCTCCAAGTAAGTGTCTATTTTCGCGGATAAATCTTAAACGTGTTCGTCGTCAAATTAGCGGATTTTTTGCGTCTCGGTTAGACGCGAGTGTCGTTCTTGTTTTAGCAGTTAACAAAATCCAAAACTCAACGCTAAACATCCTTGCGGCCGATAGCGTACTTTTGACTCGATAACACCGCTGCTGTTACTACGCTCACATGGAGCAGAGACGCTCTCCACAGCCCCACGCACACGGAGCAAGAAGCCATTCAATTGCTCTGTGTGTGGAAGCATTTCATGGTCATCAATCTTCAGAGACACCAGAGAACACACACGGGCGAGAAGCCGTTCCTGTGCCTGTGTGTGGGAAGACATTTGCACGGTCATCACATCTTCAGATCATCAAGAGAACACACACGGGCGAGAAGCCATTCCTGTGCCTGTGTGTGGAAGCATTTGCACGTCATCAATCTTCAAGTCACAGAGAACACACACGGGGAGAACCATTCCTGTGCCCTGTGTGTGGAAGCATTCAAGTCATCAACTCTCAACCATCAGAGAACACACACGGGCGAGAAGCCATTCCTGTGCCTCTGTGTGTGGGAAGGACATTTTCACAGGCATCAACTCTCAAACCACCAGAGAACACACACGGGCGAGAAGCCATTCTGTGCCTGCGTGTGGAAGCATTTCACCATCGTCAACCTAACAGGCATCAGAAGGTCCACAATGATAGGAACTGAAATCAAAAGCTGAAATTCAAGGTGCTGCAATGAGTCCTGAAGAAGTTTCCACCTTCGATCCCATGCAGTTGGATCCCGAGAGATGGCTGGATGTAATGGAGTGGCTCGAGAGTCAACCAGAGAGCTCGGGGTGACTGAAAAAATATATGTCATGTGGTTATACCTTTAAGCCGTATCGAGTACTTTTTGTGTAATTTGACCATTTTAGTTTTACAGTTGTGAGAGTTTTGACGTGCCAGTGGTGGTTTGTAATGTTATCGGATTACTTGCCGAAGTGGTGTGATGAGCACTGGTGTGAGAGGTTCAATTGTAGTCGTTATGTTCCTGTTGAGCTAAAGTTGGAATGCGTCTGTAGTTAGATCTTTACTCAACATTTTAAACGGTTTTTTTTCAAGTATAAGCTTTTTTTGGATGGTATAATCGACTTTAGATAGCGTTTCAGGATGTACATTGATGACGCGTTCGTTGGATATATGGCCTTGACTTCAACATAGACGCACAGTGAACAAAGTGGTGAACTAATAAGGAAATCATGGGGAATGATACTTTAACGCTTTGGTATTCCTGGAACGGAAATGTTTGCATTGTACTGGAAATGTGTGAACATAGGACGTAATAAATATTCCTTCGAGTTTTGACGTAAAATGATTGCAGATAATAAAAACGTATTTTTAACAAATGTTTGTCCGTTCTTTATTTATAATGTTCCTAGCAAAAACATGTTAAGAATTTCAGGTGGAGGATCTCCGTCACACAAGTGTGCCCTTAACCGGCAGCATCTTGGCTGTCTACCCGATTAACACGTGTTCCTTGAGGGAAAGTCCCCGTAGTTAATCGTTCATCAACGTACCAGTCCCAATCCCGAAGTATGTCGGGATAAACTGTACTCTATAACATGTAAACTGTTATACTATACACGATAACACTAAACATTAAACAATTATAAACTAGTGTTTTAAATTATAACCATATAAACGTAGGTAAGGTATTATAATATCATCAGAACATTATAACACAGGTGGTTGTATAATAACGCACTCTGCTCATGTAACACTCAAGTGACAGAACTCAACAAAAAAACGCCGCAATAAAAAGAACAACATCTATGACAAATCCTAAAAACAGACAACACACGCACGTTAGTAGCTGTTAGCAGAAGACAACACCGAGCACCTTCAACTATACACATCATACAGCCAACTCGTAAATGGGGCGGTATATGACAGCCTTCGCTGCTGTCGACGGAGCCAAGCAGCGAATGTTTAACTCCATTGTTTCAGAATCCGTGTCATCACCCCGGCCACAGCGCCTTAGCCAAACTACATCTCCACAACAAGGCAGCCTTCCCTATGCTGTGTATTTTAGCAGTATATTTACTGACGCACTTGAAGATAACAATAGTCTAGAAATGGCAGCCGACTTGTTCTACCAACATGATTTCAATTTATATCCGAAAGAAGTATGAGTTCATTCATGAGTAGTATTCACTAAGCCCCGATAGCACTAACCTACACACAGTTATGATTAAACAAAGTAAAAATTAGTCGCTCATCCCAGCTCAGACATGATCATAGCAATTATTTCCAAATCCTTGTCGGGTCCCACGAGAACAGGGGGCCTCGCTCGCGTGGCGACAGCGATCGCCTCACTCCTCCGCCGCGTGCTGCTTTGTGTGGCAGGTCCACCGCCCAGTAGGGGTGGTGGCGGTGGTCGTGCATCGGTGCCGACCGTGACCACTATCACCACACTACCCACCACCCCGTGATACTCGCTACACACACCACACGGTTCCCCAGAGAGACGGTGCCACTGGACCACAGCTGGGGAATGAAGCTGAGCAGCAGATGCCAGACTACAGCGGAGAATGACTGCTGCCGGCGCAGCCAATGACATCGCCTGTTGCAATCCTTGCTCTGTGTGCGCGCGAGTCAGTGGGGAGGGGGTGTGGACGTCATCGCTCACCCCCCATGCACAAATCATTTTTTTTAACTCCTCTATACCCGTCGATATCCCTGTACCGGTATTAGTATTATTCCTACCAGCCCACCCCGCAGGGTCCTGTTTCAAATACGTATTTAAAAATATGTTTTAATTTTTAAATTTAGAATGTCGTTGCCATGTGGGACGCAGTGGATCGTTTCGTCTAAGCTGCTTTCGGAATCCGCGTGATAACCCAGTCACATCGCCTAACTCCAGTCAAAGCACCTTACCCAAACTACATCTCCCCAACAATGCAGCCTTCCCGCTGCTGTGCATTGTGTTTATGGATAACAGAGGTGTGTATTATCCCATACGCCTTGCCAAAACGACTGATTATCCGCTTAACACCATAGCCCGTAAAACACTATTGGAGACAGTGTTGTTGAGAGCAGCTTTTAAAGTCGAGTGTGGTCACTACGCGTCTGTACGTGCTCCCTCCCGAAGCTTGGCGGTTTTGGCAACGCCACGGGCTGCATTCACTTTAAATTGAGGACAACGAGGGCATGGCGAACTGTTTATCCATTATCAAAATTTTGTTGATAATAATTCGTCTGGACATGGCACGTGCCTTATTCTACTCGATTAACCAAAATTAGTACAATGCCATACAGGAGTGTGATTTCATTCATGAGTAGTATTCATAGAGCCCCAATGACACTAACCTACCTAAAGTTATGGTTAAAAAAGTAATCTTGAGTGACTTAATTCTCAGCTCAGACATGATCATCGCAATCATTTCCAAAGACGTGTGGGGTCCTGCGAGAGCAGGTCCCGACTACAAACAGCTGGGCAGCAGAATCGGAAGTAGCTGCGTCGCCCTCGAAATGTGATGTTGCTGCTGTTGTTGTCGCTGCTGTTGTTGCTGCTGTAGTTGCTTCTGTTGCTGTAATAAACGCAGGGAGGTGGTGTTCCGTGATGGGATGACGCCTTTGATTAAAGCCTCTGATCAAACTCACCCGATTGACGCCCTTGATCGTCGCATTTGATCAACTCTGATATTGTAGACTCTCACATGTTAAGCTCTATCATAGTGAAACATAATATTATAACCTATGAACTACAACCTATCCATTGTAACGCTGTAAAAGAATATTACCTATTGGGTTTCACTCCCTCGTCGAGAAGGCCGCTCTCTTCCTTTTCTAAAGTTACATGCTAATTTCTCTGCATTCACTTTAAATCGAGGACAAAGTTTTTCCATTTATTCAAAATAAGCGCACAATTACACACTGAGATGCACTTACATATTCATGCATGAAGCACAATGGGCACATTACCTTCGGTATGTTAATAGACATGCGGATTGTACCTTCCAAAATTAACAATCGAATGCAAATATCCTGAAAGACAAAGGATTGGATCCTAGGGGGGAGTTATAAGGCGGCTCAGAAGCAGAGCTCAATGCCATTTCGAGAGGGAACTTGATGAGGTTGGACGCTCGACTCGTCGCTCTGCTGATCGCCCTTCAACCGCGAGACAACGCAGCCTGGCGAGCACAATTGCTGTGTCGACAGTTAGGCGACTTTGCGTCGGGAGAGTTCGTGGCGACATCTTCAGACGGGTTCCAGACATCGATATACCGTGAATCTCCAAGTAAGTGTCTATTTTCGCGGATAAACTCTTAAACGTGTTCGTCGTCAAATTAGCGGGATTTTTTTGCGTCTCGGTTAGACGCGAGTGTCGTTCTTGTTTTAGCAGTTAACAAAATCCAAAACTCAACGCTAAACATCCTTGCGGCCGATAGCGTACTTTTGACTCGATAACACCGCTGCTGTTACTACGCTCACATGGAGCAGAGACGCTCTCCACAGCCCCACGCACACGGAGGCAAGAAGCCATTCAATTGCTCTGTGTGTGGGAAGTCATTTTCATGGCCATCACATCTTCAGAGACACCAGAGAACACACACGGGCGAGAAGCCATTCCTGTGCCTGTGTGTGGGAAGACATTTGCACACTCATCAATCTTCAGAGTCATCAGAGAACACACACGGGCGAGAAGCCATTCCTGTGCCCTGTGTGTGGGAAGACATTTGCACAGTCATCACTCTTCAGAGTCACCAGAGAACACACACGGGCGAGAAGCCATTCCTGTGCCTGTGTGTGGGAAGACATTTGCACACTCACATCTTCAACTCGTCAACTTTCAGACATCAGAGAACACACACGGGCGAGAAGCCATTCCTGTGCCCTGTGTGTGGGAAGACATTTGCAAAGTCATCACATCTTCAAAGTCATGAGAACACACACGGGCGAGAAGCCATTCCTGTGCCCTGTGTGTGGGAAGACATTTGCACACTCATCACATCTTCAAGTCACCAGAGAACACACACGGGCGAGAAGCCATTCCTGTGCTCTGTGTGTGGGAAGGCATTTGCACAGTCATCAACCATGAACAGGCATCAGAAGGTCCACAATGATAGGAAACTGAAATCAAAAGCTGAAATTCAAGGTGCTGCAATGAGTCCTGAAGAAGTTTCCACCTTCGATCCCATGCAGTTGGATCCCGAGAGATGGCTGGATGTAATGGAGTGGCTCGAGGATCAACCAGAGAGCTCGGAGTGACTGAAAAAATATTACGTCATGTGGTTATACCTTTTAAGCCGTATCGAGTACTTTTGTGTGTAATTTTGACCATTTTAGTTTTACAGTTTTTTGAGAGTTTAATTACGTGCACAGTGGTGGTTTGTAATGTTATCGGATTACTTGCCGAAGTGGTGTGATGAGCACTGGTTGTGAGAGGGTTCAATTGTAGTCGTTAAGTGTTCCTGTTGAGCTAAAGTTGGAATGCGTCTGTAGGTACATCTTTACTCAACATTTTAAACGGTTTTTTTTCAAGTATAAGCTTTTTTTGTTGGTATTAATCGACTTTAGATAGCCGATTTCATGATGTACATTGATGACGCGTTCGTTGGATATATGGCCTTGACTTCAACATAGACGCACAGTGAACAAATGTGGTGAACTAATAAGGAAATCATGGGGAATTATACTTTAACGCTTTGGTATTCCTGGAACGGAAATGGTTTGCATTGTACTGGAAATGTGTGAACATAGGACGTAATAAATATTCCATTCGAGTTTTGACGTAAAAATGATTGCAGATGAATAAAAACGTATTTTTAACAAATGTTTGTCCGGTCTTTATTTCATAATGTTCCTAGAAAAAACATGTTAAGAGAATTTCAGGTGTAGGATCTCCGTCACACAAGTGTGTCCTTAACCGGCAGTATCTTGGCTGTCTACCCGATTAACACGTGTTCCTTGAGGGGAAAGTTCCCCGTAGTTAATCTTTCATCAACGTACCAGTCCCTAATCCCGAAGTATGTCGGGGATAAACTATACTTTATAACATGTAAACCGTAATACTATAAACTATAACACTAAACATTAAACGATTATAAGCTAGTGTTTTAATTCATAACCATATAAACGGAGGTAAGGTATTATTATAGCATTAGAATCACAGTGTGGTCGTATAAGAATCTAACACTGTTCAAATGTATGTATATTGTACGTGCAAGGATCGGATAAAAAGTATTACAATTACAACATGGTCATATTACAATCACGATTTTCACTGCTAGATGTCATCGAATAACAAAAGACGGAATACATTTATATAAATACACGCACAAACCCATTATAAACTCATCAGATTATGAATGGTGACAATTATTAAAACAATCACAAATTGTGACAAAGCGAAATTCCCACAAGCAAAACACCACGCTCACGTGACGAATTCTTAAACAAACTGCAATACTCAAGTGACAGAACTCAACAAAAAAACGCCGCAATAAAAAAACAACATCAATGGACAAATCGTAAAAACAGACAACACAATTATTTTGTTAAGGCGCTCTTCCCCCCTTCCAACCCAGCTTTAATATACGCTCCAAGCCTGGTGGTGTTTCATTCAGACGCTGTCTCTCCGACAGACCTGGTTTTCACCTGAGGACGGCTGCTTACATTGTGGCCGAAACGTCGTGAGAATTATTTTATTATGTTTTATTTTATTATTTGATTACCTCCCTTCTACGTGACTTTACCGAAAGAACCAAGAAGATGTATGTATGTAATATGGACGTGCGAACCAAGGGTTGGATATGTGAAACGGAACGTGCAGGATCAGGATGGGATTAAAATTATTTGAATAACACTTTGGTGGTATTGGTATCAAGCTTTTCACTGCTGGATGAATGTTCCATCTAAATGGCATCAAATAGCAATATTCAGTAGTATATATAAAATATCGCACAAACCCAATATAAGCCCGTGCAATAATGAATCGTTACAATTGTAATGACTCGTTTGATAAAAGTATTTGATCAAAGTTTGTTATCCCATCACGGAACACCACTGGAACTGAAGCATATTAAGCAGCAACAACATGGGGTCTGTGCAGAAGTCGGGGCTCGGAGTCAGGTGGAACGGGGAGCCAGGGGCAAGGGAGTCGGGATAGGAAAGAGCGCAGCGCCAGGGCTGGAGGTGGCTGCGCTCCTCGGCCGGCCGTGTTGGCCGAGCCCACGGCCGGCGCAGAGGAGGCAGCACGGGGCAGCCGACTGTGTCGGGGGACCAGTGGGACCGAGCCCGGACCCCTCACCCTGGGAAGTTGGTACACCTGGTGTATGTCAATAACTTTAATAAACCCTCGGCGACAGCCCTTAAACCTCACATTCGTCTCCGAGTGCGTCCTGGGAACTTCTCTACATTTGTATAATAGTGTACTGGCATGTGAACTGTGCTCGTATGTATGTAATGTGATTCGGGCTCTGCTCTTCATTTCTTCGCCTGGATGGTGCCGCAGGACGCAGCATCTCTGAAGGTGTTGCAGTTGTTGCTGTTGCAGTTGTTGCTGCTGCAGTTGCTGCAGTTGTTGCTGTTGCGTTTTTGTTGCTGCTGTTGTTGCTGCTGCTGTTGCAGTTGTTGCTGCTGCTGTTGTTGCTGCTTAAGATGCGTCAGTTCCAGTGGTGTTCCGTGATGGGATAACAAACTTTGATCAAATACTTTTATCAAACGAGTCATTACAATTGTAACGATTCATAATTGCAGGGGCTTATGTTGGGTTTGTGCGATTATTTTATATAGTCATACTGAATATTGCTATTTGATGCCATTGAGATGGAACATTCATCCAGCAGTGGATAGCTTGATCCTAATACCACCAAAGTGTTATTCGAATAATTTGAATCCCATCGTGATCCTGCACCTTCCGTTTCACATATCCCACCCTTGGTTCGCACGTCCATATTACATACATACATGTTACATAATACATATTACATACATATATTCATGCATATTACATACAGACATGTTACATACTCACGAGCATAGTGTGATTCTTAGAGGACCACGGTGTGAAGTTAAGAATTCGAATGAGATTCGAATATCACACTTCAATGTACGGTGTTCTAATCTGTAACACTAGTTTATGATGTATTTTATAGCGTTATAATGTATCGCACATAGCTTATATTGTTAGAGTTCACAACATTATAGTTTACTATAACACTAGTTTGTAGTGTTATTTTAAAACGTTGCAATGTATAGCTCATAGTTTAAAGGTTATATTGTTAGAGTTTATAATGTTAGAGTATGCAATGTGAGTTTACAATTTGAGAGTTTGTGGACGTGCCCTGTTCTCGTGGGACCCGACACGGATTTGGAAATAATTGCTATGATCATGTCTGAGCTGGGATGAGCGACTAATGTTTACTTTGTTTAATCATAACTGTGTGTAGGTTAGTGCCATCGGGGCTTAGTGAATACTACTCATGAATGAACTCATACTTCTTTCGGATATAAATTGAAATCGTGTTGGTAGAACAAGTCGCCTGCCTTTTCTAGACGAATTGTTATCTTCAAGTGCGTCCGTAAATATACTGCTAAAATACACAGCATAGGGAAGGCTGCCTTGTTGGGGAGATGTAGTTTGGCTAAGGCGCTGTGGCCGGGTGATGACACGGATTCTGAAACAATGGAGTTAAACACTCGCTGCTTGGCCCCGTCGACAGCAGCGAAGGCTGTCATATACCGCCCCATTTACGAGTTGGCTGTATAATGTGTATAGTTGAAGGTGCTAGGTGTTGTCTTCTTCTAACAGCTACTAACGTGCGTGTGTTGTCTGTTTTTAGGATTTGTCCATTGATGTTGTTTTTTTATTGCGGCGTTTTTTGTTGAGTTCTGTCACTTGAGTGTTGCAGTTTGTTTAAGAATTCGTCACGTGAGCGTGGTGTTTTGCTTGTGGGAATTTCGCTTTGTCACAATTTGTGATTGTTATAATAATTGTAAAGATTCATAATCTCATGAGTTTATAATGGGTTTGTGCGTGATTCTTATACGACCACACTGTGATTCTAATGCTTCTAATGATATTATAATACCTTACCTCCGTTTATATGGTTATAAATTAAAACACTAGTTTATAATCGTTTAATGTTTAGTGTTATCGTTTATAGTATTACAGTTTACATGTTATAGAGTACAGTTTATCCCCGACATACTTCGGGATTAGGGACTGGTACGTTGATGAACGATTAACTAAGGGGACCTTTCCCCTCAAGGAACACGTGTTAATCGGGTAGACAGCCAAGATGCTGCCGGTTAAGGGCACACTTGTGTGACGGAGATCCTCCACCTGAAATTCTTAACATGTTTTTGCTAGGAACATTATAAAATAAAGAACGGACAAACATTTGTTAAAAATACGTTTTTATTCATCTGCAATCATTTTTACGTCAAAACTCGAAGGAATATTTATTATGTCCTATGTTCACACATTTCCAGTACAATGCAAACCATTTCCGTTCCAGGAATACCAAAGCGTTAAAGTATCATTCCCATGATTTCCTTATTAGTTCACCACATTTGTTCACTGTGCGTCTATGTTGAAGTCAAGGCCATATATCCAACGAACGCGTCATCAATGTACATCCTGAAATCGCTATCTAAAGTCGATTATACCAAAAAAAACTTATACTTGAAAAAAACGTTTAAAATGTTGAGTAAAGATTACTACAGACGCATTCCAACTTTAGCTCAACAGGAACACTTAACGACTACAATTGAACCCTCTCACAACCAGTGCTCATCACACCACTTCGGCAAGTAATCCGATAACATTACAAACCACCACTGGCACGTAATTAAACTCACAAAAACTGTAAAACAAAATGGTCAAAATTACACACAAAAGTACTCGATACGGCTTAATAGGTATAACCACATGACGTAATTTTTTTCAGTCACCCGAGCTCTCTGGTTGATCCTCGAGCCACTCCATTACATCCAGCCATCTCTCGGGATCCAACTGCATGGGATCGAAGGTGGAAACTTCTTCAGGACTCATTGCAGCACCTTGAATTTCAGCTTTTGATTTCAGTTTCCTATCATTGTGGACCTTCTGATGCCTGTTCATGTTGATGACGTGCAAATGCCTTCCCACACACAGGCACAGGAATGGCTTCTCGCCCGTGTGTGTTTCTGTGGCTTGAAGATGTGATGACTTTGCAAATGTCTTCCACACACAGGGCACAGGAATGGCTTCTCGCCCGTGTGTGTTCTCTGATGAGTTGAAGAGTTATGACGTGCAAATGTCTTCCCACACACAGGGCACAGGAATGGCTTCTCGCCCGTGTGTGTTCTCTGTGACTTGAAGATTGATGACTGCAAATGCTTCCCACACACAGGGCACAGGAATGGCTTCTCGCCCGTGTGTGTTTCTGTGACTCTGAAGATGTGATGAGGTGCAAATGTCTTCCCACACACAGAGCACAGGAATGGCTTCTCGCCCGTGTGTGTTCTCTGGTGTCTCTGAAGATGTGATGGCCATGAAAAGGACTTCCCACACACAGAGCAATTGAATGGCTTCTTGCCTCCGTGTGCGTGGGGCTGTGGAGAGCGTCTCTGCTCCATGTGAGCGTAGTAACAGCAGCGGTGTTATCGAGTCAAAAGTACGCTATCGGCCGCAAGGATGTTTAGCGTTGAGTTTTGGATTTTGTTAACTGCTAAAACAAGAACGACACTCGCGTCTAACCGAGACGCAAAAAAATCCCGCTAATTTGACGACGAACACGTTTAAGAGTTTATCCGCGAAAATAGACACTTACTTGGAGATTCACGGTATATCGATGTCTGGAACCCGTCTGAAGATGTCGCCACGAACTCTCCCGACGCAAAGTCGCCTAACTGTCGACACAGCAATTGTGCTCGCCAGGCTGCGTTGTCTCGCGGTTGAAGGGCGATCAGCAGAGCGACGAGTCGAGCGTCCAACCTCATCAAGTTCCCTCTCGAAATGGCATTGAGCTCTGCTTCTGAGCCGCCTTATAACTCCCCCCCTAGGATCCAATCCTTTGTCTTTCAGGATATTTGCATTCGATTGTTAATTTTGGAAGGTACAATCCGCATGTCTATTAACATACCGAAGGGTAATGTGCCCATTGTGCTTCATGCATGAATATGTAAGTGCATCTCAGTGTGTAATTGTGCGCTTATTTTGAATAAATGGAAAAACTTTGTCCTCGATTTAAAGTGAATGCAGAGAAATTAGCATGTAACTTTAGAAAAGGAAGAGAGCGGCCTTCTCGACGAGGGAGTGAAACCCAATAGGTAATATTCTTTTACAGCGTTACAATGGATAGGTTGTAGTTCATAGGTTATAATATTATGTTTCACTATGATAGAGCTTAACATGTGAGAGTCTACAATATCAGAGTTGATAAAATGCGACGATCAAGGGCGTCAATCGGGTGAGTTTGAACAGAGGCTTTAATCAAAGGCGTCATCCCATCACGGAACACCACCTCCCTGCGTTTATTACAGCAACAGAAGCAACTACAGCAGCAACAACAGCAGCAACATCACATTTCGAGGGCAACGCAGCTACTTCCGATTCTGCTGCCCAGCTGTTTGTAGTCGGGACCTGCTCTCGCAGGACCCCACACGTCTTTGGAAATGATTGCGATGATCATGTCTGAGCTCAGAATTAAGTCACTCAAGATTACTTTTTTAACCATAACTTTAGGTAGGTTAGTGTCATCGGGGCTCTGTGAATACTACTCATGAATGAAATCACACTCCTGTATGACCGACATTGTACTAATTTTGGTTGATCGAGTAGAACAAGGCACATAACATGTCCAGACGAATTCTTATCAACAACAGTGTCCTTAAATATGATGCTAAAATAAATGTTAACACTGGATTAAACGTGCACCTCTTAACCCCTCCCTCGCATTTACGACTAACAATTTGCATTTGCACATAACATACATTCAAGTACAGTAATTTGCTAAAACGACCAAATTGTCATTCTAAAATTTGAATGCCATTCTTACCCTCGACCCCCACAGTTCACATATCCGACCGTCGGTTCGATTGAACGGACAATTAACAAACATGTGTAGAGTTCCATTATAATACTTCTAATGAAATTAAAATACCGTACCTCCGTTTATGGTGGTATAAATTATAAAACCAGTTGGTAGCTTTTTTTGTCGTTTAATGTTTAGTGTTATTGTTTATAGTGTTATCAATTTACGTGTTTTTAAGTACAGGTGATTCCCGGTATACTTCGGTATTCTGGACCTGAACGTTGCACCGTCTCTCTGGGGACCCGTGTGGTGTGTGTAGCGAGTATCACGGGGTGGGCGGGTAGTGTGGTGATAGTGGTCACGGTCGGCACCGATGCACGACCACCGCCACCACCCCTACTGGGCGGTGGACCTGCCACCACAAAGCAGCACGCGGCGGAGGAGTGAGGCGATCGCTCTCGCCACGCGAGCGAGGCCCCCTCGCTTCCTCTTCTTTTCGTGCATCTCCACCTGCACCTCTTCCGTTTTCTCCTCCGTCTCATCCTCCTCCATCCCCTCTTCTTCATCCTCCACCACCATCTCTCCTCTACCTCCTCCTCCTCTTCCTGCGCCACCTCCATCTTCTCCATCTTCTTCTCCTCCGCTAGCACCATCTCTTCCTCCTTCATCTCCTCCTCAACTTCCGGCACCACCATCTCCACCACCGTCTTCTCTTCCTCCTCCACCACCATTGTTTCCCCTTTGTCCGTCGTCTCCATGTCCTCCACCACGACCATCTGTTCATCCTTTGTTGTCTCCTTGTCCTCCATCTCCGTATTGTCTTTCTCCTCTCCCTCCGTGTTCTCCTCCATTGTCACCATCACAATCTCGTCCTCCTTTGCCTTCTCTTCCTCCGATTTCTCCTCCTCCTCTGTCTCTACCTCATCCTCCATCATCTCCTCCTTCACCTCTTCCTTCGTCTCCTTCTCCACAACCTCTGTCTTCACTTCAAAGGCCTGGACGAGTGAGGAGGAGGGCTGAGCTGGCTCAGATCTGTGAAGAGACAACACGACACCGTTCTAGATTTGAAGCTTTCGTGACTGCAATGATTCATATTCTTAGGTTTTTTCGGTAAAGTCACGTAGGTAAAAAACATTAAAAAGTAAAATAAAATAACATAAAAATAAAAATCACGACGTTTCGGAGGCAACACAAGCTTCCGTCTTCAGGTGGAACCGTCACAGCCACGACAGCTGTATCAGGTAAATGAGAGATTGCAGAAGCTACCACTTCGTTTATATAATGGTTGGAGAAGGTGGTGGGGCAAGGGCCGCATACTTTTATTAATATGGTAAGGTGAGGCTTAAGACTAAGAATAGACTGCATATCAAAGGCTGAGCTTGTTATGGAGAGGTGCGGTTTGGACTCAACCTGTAACAGGGAGACCACCACTAGACATGGTAAAACTGATGGTTGTCTGTCAAACACGACACCGTTCCACCTTGCTGCTACGGCAGACATCGCCATCTCCCCATCGTCCGTGGGTGGAATGTGTGGCGGATTAATTCGAGCTGAATAGAAACAGCAATAACGACATGGCCAGTGAGTGTGCTTAGTATTGGTGCTGTCATTCTCATGGCGCCAGGCTATCCTTGAGATAGGTGCAGCTGTGTCTCACACAGACTGCTGTAGTTCACAGTAGTGGGTGGCGTTGCTGTGCAAATTTAGCTGAATAATTTGAAGTGACATTTTTTTGGTTCTTTCGGTAAAGTCATGTAGGTATAAAATAAAATAAATTAAATCACAACGTTTCGATTGTAACACAAGCAATCATCATCAGGTGGGAAAACCACAGCAAGAAACGTTCTTGCAATAACGACATGGCCATCGAAACGTCGTGATTTAATTTAATTTATTTTATTTCATACCTACGTGAATTTACCGATATAACCAAAGAATATGGATCCCTGTAGTCACTAAAACTTCAAATCTAGATTGAACATATTCTATATGTATATTCTAATTGACCCCTTGCACATAATGTCCTAAGCATTTCAAATGGCATCGATAGAGATCCTGAACGTCCACTGTGACGGAATGGGTGTGGATCTGTGTGGTCAATGCAGCAGCAATAATAGCCAGGGCGGGAAGCAAGATCTGAACTGTAATGGTGAAGAATGAGTGCACGAAATTTGGTCGCTTCAACACATCCACGATTTAAAAAAGTGTCCGTCAGTGATTTGTGGTCGAGAGAGCCACCTCCCTTGACGTCGAAGGCATCTCAGAGTGCATTGCATGCGATGAGCCTCTCGCATCTCTCATCTCATCGCGTTTTAAATTGGACACCCCTCTCAGTGGTAGCTGTCGCTGTGCATTACAAGGCGACTTGGCAGCTGGCCTGGAAACAGGCGATAGACAGCGAAAATCTCACGGTGGATGGAGGGTTACATGGTGAAGATATGCCCACTTCGTTATGTGGTCTAACCAGAAACCAGTTATGAAAAATAAATCTGTCCACAGTATAGCGGAATGTACACGTGGGGTTTGCAGTGTCTGTGAATTTTGAGAGCGCGACAGGGCTTGAGCACCTGTGCATCACAGCAACATTGACCTGGGTTTGATTTCCACGTTTGGCCACATTCTCCGTGTGGATTATGCAGCCACCTGTTCTGGGAAGGTTCTGCAGCTTTCTCCCTGTTACTGAACCCACACAAGCAATGCAAATTGTTCAATTTGGATCGCAAACAGTAGCAACTTTCTTGAAAAATGCGAGCAAACTTGGCAGGATCCTCCTGAAAAAAAGTCTTGAGACCGAGTAAGGCTGATGCTGCGTGAGAAGCATGGCAATAAATAACAAAAATAAACACACAGGGCGCACACGCAGAGTGGTTTACCGTGGCTCAGCGACTCCGGAGTTTGCTTTATCTTCTTGGAAGCCCTCTTCTCCAAAGCTCGGAGCTATTGGGCCCCACACAGGATTGGAGGACGTGGTGGCGGGGTGGTGGAGGTGGTGTCAGTGGTAGGTGGGGTGGTGCAGTGGTAGTGGTGCTGCTGCTGGTGGTAGCGGTCTGGAGCCATTGTCGCTCGATCTTGGCGAGGCGCTGCTCTTCCTCGAGGCGCTTTTGCTCCACAAGACGCTTCTCCTCCATCAAGTGCTCCTCCTCCTCTTGACGCTTCACCTCAACGAGGCGCTTCTCCTGCATGAGACGTTTCTCCTCGAGGAGCTTCACCTTGCGAAAGCGCCTCTCCTCAAGACGCTTCTTCTTTTTCTCGAGACGCTTCAGCTCTATGAGACGCTTCACCTCAAAGAGGCGATTCTCCTCCATGAGGTGCTTCTCTTCCTCGACCCGCTGCACCTCAATGAGGCGCTGCTCCTCGACAAGGCGCTTCTCTTCTTCCACCCGCTTCTCCTCCATGAGGCGCTTCTCTTCCTTGACCCGCTTCACATCTATGAGGCGCTTCTCTTCCTCCAGATGCTTCTCCTTGAGACGCTTCACCTCGCGAAGGCGCTTTCCTCCATGAAGCGCGTTTCTTCAAGGAGGCGCTTTTCCATGACGCGTTTTACGTCGTTGAGGATTTTGTTTCGAAGGCACTTCTGCTCCGTTTGGTGCTTCACCTTGGCGAGGCGCTTCACCTCATTGGGGCGCTTCTCTTCCATTGGGCATTTCCTTCGCAAGGCGCTTGTCCTCCTGGAGACGCTTCACTCCGCTGAAGTTCTTCACCTCCCCAATGCTCCTCTGTTCACGCGAAGATAAGCACATGACCATTCAGACATGCGCACTCAGGACAAAATATATTCTCGCAGGCACACAAACATGGACGGGCACATAGACAAACAAAAATGCATACTGGCACATCTATGTACGGATGCAAACATGCACATTAACTCATGGCATGGCATGACGTGATGATGGAGGGATGGAGTGATGGTGTTGGGAGATGGTGTTGTGATACGGAGAGGTGAAATTGTGGAATGTTCTGGAGAGACGGTGCCTTGTGATGGTATTGACGCTTTATGAGGCTCTATGATATTGTATTGATTCTCGAATTGAAGCTTTCGTGACTGCAAGCATTCATACTCACGTATGTGACTTTACCGAAAAAACCTAAGAAAGAGTCACATACGTGACTTTACCGAAAAAACTAAGAGTATATTGTATCGAGTTGGTGGTGGTGATGTGATGAGATTGTGTGGTGATGTGAGGTGTAGTGATGTTTTGGTGCAATGGTGTGGGAGTGTGGAGAGAATGTGGTGTTTGACTCCCATAGACCCCATACACACCTTTGGGGAACGATTTTCATAGCTTTGGCCTGGGAAAGGGTCCACTTCATCCATAATGTCCCCCCACGTGGTCGACTGGCGCCATGACTCCCGGGCTACGGAAAACAAAATTAATTCAAAGGACGAGTAATGTATTAGAGAACGAAGCACGTGGATATTCACACAACTAATTCTGAGATTCTTGTAATTACCTCTTAACACATAACATGACCTGCTGTTGAGAAACATTAGTCACATGGCAGTAAAACATTACAAGTCATATTTTTGTAAGCATGTTGAGATCATCAATTTCATAAAGTTGAGACCCCAATTAAACCAATATGGCTGAAACGCAGCTCTAAATCCATGCTGTCTGCCACCCTTGACCGTTTACCTCTTCCCATCACCACCAAGCCACGTCCAATAAAAATAATTAATCAGGGAGCTGCCTCCTCTGCATAAAAGCCACGTGATGCAGGTAACTGGACTTACCATCATAGTCCTCCAAGATGTCAGCCCACTTGCGTTGTCTGTCCATGTTGTTGGGAAGGAGTAGTTTCTGTTTGATGTTGGAGGGCCTGGGGAGGTTGTAAAAACGCTCAGATTTAGCAACCTTTTGAATCACTCATCCTCTCAATTATTACATATTTGACCACTCGCTGTACCAATCAAATCACTTTCGTGCCGTTTGTTTTACAAGTCCACTCACTCGCTTGTTTGCCCACTCACGCGTGCGTCAGATCACTCACTCATCCACCCACGCGAACATGTTTATTCCAACTGCCTATTGCATTAAACATAATCGCCAGACATAACCGTGATGTTTAACCTCTAATCCAGACAAGCATGTTGATGCACAGCCCATTTGTATTAATCGACTGTTTGATAAAGGCCCCCCTATGTCTTGTAGGTCATTGGGGTCAAATGACCATACTTAAATCATTTGTTATAACCCGAGAATGACGTCGTAGGTCACTTGATGTCAGAGGTACCGCCCATGTGGCTGTGACATCACAGATAGGAGACGTCTATGGCAGCAGCTCGGGTCTGAACTAAAAGGCAGACTCCTCCCCCGTGTTGGATAACATTCAATACATGTAATGCAGGGCACAATTATGCAGGCAATCAGAACACAATAATTATAGACATGTTAATCATATTATATGAGATTTAAACAGGTTAGTTATGAACGTTTTAAATGTTGACTTGCTTTGGGTCTAAACAATGACAGTAACAGCAACATATCAGAGCATGCCAAGTAATCTAACTAATAGTCCTAATTTGGTTGCAGAAAATCCAAATAGCAACATACACAAAATAATGAAGCTTTAGTTTGTAGTCAAAACGTGCAATAAAAATAAACAACACACATCGTCAACAGGGACGCTCACCTCGTTGACGATTCGCTCTGCAAAGGCTTCTTCTGCTGCTGCTCACTCGTGTGCATTCCTCTCGACTGCGGGTGGAGGCGTGGCTATGACGTAACAGAGGTGACGTCACTACAGCGAGGCTCCGCCCCCACGCGCTTGGCGGGCGCACCACGTGGTGCAGTGCGGGTGGTGTGCGTCACCGGAAACAGCAGAGCCCTCGGTTCGACATTAAACATTTGCCCCCTCGCTTTGTGCTGTCTTTGATGTCGCCGTTACTGCGGCGAGGACTGAAGCGATGCCTGGCCATCAGGCCTGGCATATACCTAGGCCTCAGGCTTCATACTGTTTCGTAGTTATTTTTTGTTTAATAGGAATTATTAACTTGCATTTCATTAATTACATTTCAAGCGTATAAACACCATCCCATTGGTTTATTTACTTTTAAATTCAGGTTTTTTATTAAGAGTTTTTGGTCTGTAGTTATATTTAAGTGAGTGAGGTGGTTGTACTAAGTGTGAATTTGAGTTCCATGTAAATTATTATTGTGTAAAGGATTTGTCTGTGTGCACCTATCCTGGCAGTGGTAATATGGGCTTTTTATGATTAAGTTGTTAATGAGATTGTTTATTTGTGTGTGTCTGTTATCTATGTCTGTGTCAGGTTACATATCTATGTTTGTAGCTGTGTGTATTTGTTAATTTATGATGGGTGGTGATGATGCTGTTTCTTGATAATGGATGGTGGTGATGATGATGGGTGGTGATTATGAAGGGTGGTAATGATGATGGTTGGTGATGATAATGTGTAGTGATTATGATGGGTGGTAGTAATGATCATGGGTGGTGGTAATGATTGGTGAGGTTATGATGATGGGTGGTGATGATGATGGGTTGTTGTGATTATGGGTGTTGATGATGATGGATGATTGGTGGTGGTTATGATGAATGTTGGTTGTGATGGTTGGTGGTGGTGGTGGTGACGATGGTTGGTGATGGTGAGTTGATAGTGATAATGATGATTGGTGATGATAATGGGTGTTGATGCTGATGATTATGGGTGGTGATGAGTAAATGAGCCACCACCCAATACATAACAGCAACAGAAGTAACTACAGCAGCAACAATAACAGCAGCAGCAACAACACATTTTGAGGGCGACGCAACTACTTCTGATTCTGCTGTTTCTGCTGCTCGACTATTTGTAGCCAGGCCCTGCTCTCGCGGGACCCCACAAATCTTTGGAAATGATTGCGATGATCATGTCTGAGCTGAGAATTAAGTGACTAAACGTTACTTTGTTTAACCATGACTGTGTGTAGGTTAGTATCTGGGGGCTCAGCGAATACTATTCATGAAAGAACTCGCACTCCTTTATGACCGACATTGTACTAATTTTGGTTGATCGAGACGAACAAGGCACGTGCAGACGAACTTTTATTTCCAATATTGTCCTTAAATTTGATGCTAAAATAAACGTTAACACTGGATTAAACATGCACCTCTTAACCTCTGCCTCGCATTTACGACTAACAATTTGCATTTACACTTAACATACAGTCAAGCACAGTAAAATGCTAATACGACAATATTGTTATTCTAGGAATTTAATATTGTTATTCTAGGAATTTAAATTCTAAAATGCGAATACGACAATATTGTTATTCTAGGAATTTGAATTCGATTCTAACCCTGCACCCCACCCCAGTTTGCATATCCAACCCCCGGTTCGATGGAACGTTCGCTTTACATACATATGAGCAGAGTGCGATTATAATACTTCTAATGAGATTTGAATACCGTACCTCCGTTTATGGTGTAATGAATTAGAAAACCAGTTTATAGTCATTTAATGTTGAGTGATATCGTTTATAATGATACAGCTGAAGTCATAGAGGTGAAATGGCTGCAGTGTGTACGAATGTATTTAGGACGTCGCCGTTGGTTCATCCACCCATCGCGCCTCAAGACTTATGTCCGTCCCCACCCAGACAGCTCATCCCCATGTCCTGTACAGCCCAAGTCTGGTGTGTCCGACGTGGTGGGGCGCTCGGCAACGGAAACCGTACGCCAAAAGGAAATGTGTTGTGACGCCCACAGTTTCCGAGCCCCAGAGGCCCGGGGTGCCTCAAGGATCCGCCACGTGCGAGGAACCGGTGCCTGGATCCTGGTCATATTCTTCAAAAGAAGCCAGGGACCTGCCTAATCCTTCAAGGCTGTGGTGCGAACCCTTGACGCCCCGAAATGCACAAGAATCTACCATGGGCGAGGGACGGACGTCGAGAACCAGGTCAAAATGCGCAAGGTTGCGCTTGAAGGCTCCACGCCCAATATCAATACTGTATATTATTAATTCTGACCTTAATCCCTCCCTTTGATGCTGCTAATCCTGCATAATGCACGGACATAATGACTTTGAAACCCCCCGCCCACCTCCTACGCATTTCACAAGTAATGCAAATCACATATCTGCATTTCCCATAAATATGCTAAACTCCTCTTGATATGCAAATTATTTTGTCAAGACGCTCTTCGATCCTCCATCCCAGCATAAATAGTCGCTCCAAGCCTGGAGCGTGACATACAGACTCTGTCTACTTGACGGACCTGTTCTCCACCTGAGGACGGCTGCTTGCGTTGTGGCCGAAACGTCGTGAGAATTATTTTATTATGTTTTATTTTTATTATTTTATTACTTCCCTTCTACGTGACTTTACCGAAAGAACCAAGAAGATGTATATTGCTATTCGGTTCCATTGAGATGGAACATTCTACCAGCAGTGGGCAGCTTGATTCTAATACGAGCATGGTGCGATTTTAATAATTTTGATGCGATTCTAAATCTGGCACCACCCAGGCCGCATTTACGACTCCCGATGTGCATCTACATTTAACATACATTCTAGCTCAGTGTAATTCTAATACTACCATAGTGATATTCTAATCGTTTTAATCCGATCATAATCCTGCACCCCCCGTTCGCATATCCGACCACCGGTTCGCATGTCCAAAGGCCATAGATGCATATTACATACATACGAGCACAGTTCGCTTGCACGTACACTATTATACACGAAATTCTCAGTTTTTTTTAAATGAACGTAGTTTTTCAATCATATGAAATGCAATTATGTTATAATATGTGATTGTTATACACTTTATCTGTTTACATAGCGTATATAGCTATTCGATTAAATTAACATGACATTCATCCAACAGTGGACAGTTTAATTCTAATACGACTACAGTGGGATTTTAATCATTGTAATGAGTTCAAATCTTGCATATCCTACCCCCGGTTCGCATTCACTTAACATGCATATGGTCACAGTATGATTCTAAGATTATCACAGTGCGATTATAATTATTATTATGCGATTATAATTACGAACCTCCGTTTATTTTGTTAAAAACTAATAATACCGTACCTCTGTTTTTGGTGTTATAAATGATGAAACTAGTTAATAGATTATTTATTTTAACTATTTTTGTTATCGTTGATAGTGTTACAGTTCACACGTCATACTTGATGATTAGGGGCCGTAACGTTGCGAATAGATTTATAATGGGGACCTTTCCCCTCCAGGGACACATGTTAATGGAGAGACAGCCAAGATGCTGCCGGTTAAGGGCAGATTTGTGTGACGACGATCCTCCACCTAAAACTCGCTTAAAACACGTTTTTGCTATAAACATTATAAAATAAATAAACGGACACACATTTGTTAAAATACGTTTTTATTCATCTGCAATCACTTTTACGTCAAAACTCGAATGGAATATTTATTATGTCATATGCTCAAACAGTTACAGTACAATGCAAACCATATCCGTTCCAGGAATACCAAAGCGTTAAAGTATAATTCCCCATGATTTCCTTATTAGTTCACCACGTTTGTTCACTGTTCGTCTATGTTGAAGTCCAACGAACGCGTCATCAATGTACATCCTAAAGTCGATTATTACCAACCAAAAAAAGCTTTATACTTGAAAAAAAAACGTAAAAAAATGTTTAGTAAAGATCTAACTACAGATGCATTCCAACTTTAGCTCAACAGGAAGACTTAAACACAACAATATTGTCTGGAATTGAACCATCTCACAACCACTGCTCATCACACCACTTCACCAAGTAATCACTACCTGCACGTCAATAAACTCTCAAACGAACTGCAAAACCAAAGGGTCAGAATTACACACAAAAGTACTCAAGACAGCTTAATAGGTATAACCGCATGCAACATTATATTTCAGTCACCGCTAGCTCTCGGTTCGATCCTCGAGCCACTCCATTACATCCAGCCATCCTCGGGATCCAACTGCATGGGATCGAAGGTGGAATTATCTTCAGGACTCATTGCAGCACCTTGAATTTCAGCTTTTGATTTCAGCTTCCTATCATCGTGGACCTTCTGATGCCTCTTCCGTTTTGATGAGTGTGCAAATGTCTTCCCACACACAGGGCACAGGATGGCTTCCCGCCGGTGTGTTTCCGATGGTTTTGAAGAGTTGAGTGTGCAAATGCCTCCCACACACAGGGCACAGGAATGGCTTCTCGCCCGTGTGTGTTCTCTGATGGTCGTGAAGAGTTACCGAGTGTGCTTCCCACGGACGTGTGTGTTCTTGATGGTCTTGAAGAGTTGACGATTGTGCAAATGCCTTCCCACACACAGGGCACAGGAATGGCTTCTCGCCCGTGTGTGTTCTCTGATGGTCTTGAAGAGTTGACGAGTGTGCAAATGCCTCCCACACACAGAGCACTGGAATGACTTCTCGCCCGTGTGTGTTCTCTGATGAGTTTGAAGAGTTGACAATTGTGCAAATGCCTTCCCACACGCAGAGCACAGGAATGGCTTCTCGCCCGTGTGTGTTCTCTGGTGTCTCTGAAGATGTGATGGCCGTGAAAAGGACTTCCCACACACAGAGCAATTGAATGGCTTCTTGCCTCCGTGTGCGTGGGGCTGTGGAGAGCGTCTCTGCTCCATGTGAGCGTAGTAACAGCACCGGTGTTATCGAGTCAAATGTACGCTATCGGCCGCAATGATGTTTAGCGTTGAGTTGTGGATTTTGTTAACTGCTAAAACAAGAACGACACTCGCGTCTAACCGAGACGCAAAAAAATACCGCTAATTTGACGACGAACACGTTTAAGAGTTTATCCGCGAAAATAGACACTTACTTGGAGATTCACGGTATATCGATGTCTGGAACCCGTCTGAAGATGTCGCCACGAACTCTCCCGACGCAAAGTCGCCTAACTGTCGACACAGCAATTGTGCTCGCCAGGCTGCGTTGTCTCGCGGTTGAAGGGCGATCAGCAGAGCGACGAGTCGAGCGTCCAACCTCATCAAGTTCCCTCTCGAAATGGCATTGAGCTCTGCTTCTGAGCCGCCTTATAACTCCCCCCCTAGGATCCAATCCTTTGTCTTTCAGGATATTTGCATTCGATTGTTAATTTTGGAAGGTACAATCCGCATGTCTATTAACATACCGAAGGGTAATGTGCCCATTGTGCTTCATGCATGAATATGTAAGTGCATCTCGGTGTGTAATTGTGCGCTTATTTTGAATAAATGGAAAAACTTTGTCCTCGATTTAAAGTGAATGCAGAGAAATTACATTTAACTTTAGAAAAGGAAGAGAGCTGCCTTCTCGACGAGGGAGTGAAACCCAATAGGTAATATTCTTTTACAGCGTTACAATGGATAGGTTGTAGTTCATAGGTTATAATATTATGTTTCACTATGATAAAGCTTATCATGTGAGAGTGTACAATATCAGAGTTGATCAAATGCGACGATCAAGGGCGTCAATCGGGTGAGTTTGATCAGAGGCTTTAATCAAAGGCGTCATCCCATCACGGAACACCACCTCCCTGCGTTTATTACAGCAACAGAAGCAACAACAGCAGCGACAACAACAGCAGCAACATCACATTTCGAGGGCGACGCAGCTACTTCCGATTCTGCTGCCCAGCTGTTTGGAGTCAGGACCTGCTCTCGCAGGAGCCCACACGTCTTTGGAAATGATTGCGATGATCATGTCTGAGCTGAGAATTAAGTCACTCAAGATTTCTTTGTTTAACCATAACTTTAGGTAGGTTAGTGTCATCGGGGCTCTGTGAATACTACTCATGAATGAAATCACACTCCTGTATGACCGACATTGTACTAATTTTGGTTGATCGAGTAGAACAAGTCACATGACATGTCCAGACGAATTCTTATCAACAACAGTGTCCTTAAATATGATGCTAAAATAAATGTTAACACTGGATTAAACGTGCACCTCTTAACCCCTCCCTCGCATTTACGACTAACGATTTGCATTTTCACATGTGCATGATTCTTATACGACCACACTGTGATTCTAATGATATTATAATACCTTACCTCCGTGTATATGGTTATAAGTTTATAATCGTTTAATGATTAGTGTTATCGTTCATAGTATTACAGTTTACATGTTATAAAGTACAGTTTATCCCCGACATACTTCGGGATTAGGGACTGGTACGTTGATGAACGATTAACTACGGGGACCTTTCCACTCAAGGAACACGTGTTAATCGGGTAGACAGCCAAGATGCTGCCGGTTAAGGGCACACTTGTGTGACGGAGATCCTCCACCTGAAATTCTCTTAACATGTTTTTTCTGGGAACATTATAAAATAAAGACCGGACAAACATTTGTAAAAAATACGTTTTTATTCATCTGCAATCATTTTTACGTCAAAACTCGAAGGGAATATGTATTATGTTCTATGTTCACACATTTCCAGTATAATGCAAACCATTTTCCGTTCTAGGAATACCAAAGCGTTAACATATAATTCCCCATGATTTCCTTATTAGTTCACCACATTTGTTCACTGTGCGTCTATGTTGAAGTCAAGGCCATATATCCAACGAACGCGTCATCAATGTACATCCTGAAACTCCGGAGTTTGCTTTATCTTCTTGGAAGCCCTCTTCTCCAAAGCTCGGAGCTATTGGGCCCCACACAGGATTGGAGGACGTGGCGGCGGCGATGGCGGCGGTGGTGGAGGTGGTGTCAGTGGTAGTGGTGGTGGCAGTGGTAGTGGTGCTGCTGCTGGTGGTAGCGGTCTGGAGCCATTGTCGCTCGATCTTGGCGAGGCGCTGCTCTTCCTCGAGGCACTTTTGCTCCACAAGACGCTTCTCCTCCATCAAGTGCTCCTCCTCCTCTTGACGCTTCACCTCAACGAGGCGCTTCTCCTGCATGAGACGTTTCTCCTCGAGGAGCTTCACCTTGCGAAAGCGCCTCTCCTCAAGACGCTTCTTCTTCTTCTCGAGACGCTTCAGCTCTATGAGACGCTTCACCTCAAAGAGGCGATTCTCCTCCATGAGGTGCTTCTCTTCCTCGACCCGCTGCACCTCAAGGAGGCGCTGCTCCTCGACAAGGCGCTTCTCTTCTTCCACCCGCTTCTCCTCCATGAGGCGCTTCTCTTCCTTGACCCGCTTCACATCTATGAGGCGCTTCTCTTCCTCCAGATGCTTCTCCTTGAGACGCTTCACCTCGCGAAGGCGCTTTTCCTCTATGAAGCGCGTTTCTTCAAGGAGGCGCTTTTCCATGACGCGTTTTACGTCGTTGAGGATTTTGTTTCGAAGGCACTTCTGCTCCGTTTGGTGCTTCACCTTGGCGAGGCGCTTCACCTCATTGGGGCGCTTCTCTTCCATTGTGCATTTCTCCTTTGCAAGGCGCTTGTCCTCCTGGAGACGCTTCACTCCGCTGAAATTCTTCACCTCCCCAATGCTCCTCTGTTCACGCGAAGATAAGCACATGACCAATCAGACGTGCACTCAGGACAAAATCCATTCTCGCAGGCACACAAACATGGACGGGCACATAGACAAACAAAAATGCATACTGGCACATCTATGTACGGATGCAAGAATGCACATTAACTCATGCAAACATGCTAGCACACGTATGAATATACACTATCACCTAATGTTATCAAAATACATGTTACATCCTCATATTCTCACAAATTCAATACACGCACTTAATGCAGTGATAGTCTACAACGATTTCATGGCGATTGTTGGCAACAATCATCACGGGCAATAGTTTCCACAGAATGTTCTATTGTAAAGATCTGGATGCCCATAATCTGGACACATTTTATTGCAGCACCCATAATGGGTAACTGGAATGGCAACTTCCAATCAGCTCACAGACATAATTCATGAGATTGCTGATATCATTCTGTCTTCATTGGTAATGAATGGCGACTTCATTTGCCTGCACGAGTGGGATATGGCATGACGTGATGGTGGAGAGATGGAGTGATGGTGTTGGGAGATGGTGTTGTGATACGGAGAGGTGAAATTGTGGAATGTTCTGGAGAGACGGTGCCTTGTGATGGTATTGACGCTTTATGAGGCTCTATGATATTGTATTGATTCTCGATTTGAAGCTTTCGTGACTGCAAGGATTCATACTCACGTATGTGACTTTACCGAAAAAACCTAAGAAAGAGTCACATACGTGACTTTACCGAAAAACTAAGAGTATATTGTATGAGTGGTGTGGTGTGTTAGAAGGTGATGTAAGAATTGTGTGGTGATGTGAGGTGTAGTGATGTTTTGGTGCAATGGTGTGGGAGTGTGGAGAGAATGTGGTGTTTGACTCCCATAGACCCCATACACACCTTTGGGGAACGATTTTCATAGCTTTGGCCTGGGAAAGGGTCCACTTCATCCATAATGTCCCCCCACGTGGTCGACTGGCGCCATGACTCCCGGGCTACGGAAAACAAAATTAATTCAAAGGACGAGTAATGTATTAGAGAACGAAGCACGTGGATATTCACACAACTAATTCTGAGATTCTTGTAATTACCTCTTAACACATAACATGACCTGCTGTTGAGAAACATTAGTCACATGGCAGTAAAACATTACAAGTCATATTTTTGTAAGCATGTTGAGATCATCAATTTCATAAAGTTGAGACCCCATTTAAACCAATATGGCTGAAACGCAGCTCTAAATCCATGCTGTCTGCCACACTTGACCGTTTACCTCTTCCCATCACCACCAAGAAAAATAATTAATCAGGGAGCTGCCTCCTCTGCATAAAAGCCACGTGATGCAGGTAACTGGGACTTACCATCATAGTCCTCCAAGATGTCAGCCCACTTGCGTTGTCTGTCCATGTTGTTGGGAAGGAGTAGTTTCTGTTTGATGTTGGAGGGCCTGGGGAGGTTGTAAAAACGCTCAGATTTAGCAACCTTTTGAATCACTCATCCTCTCAATTATTACATATTTGACCACTCGCTGTACCAATCAAATCACTTTCGTGCCGTTTGTTTTACAAGTCCACTCACTCGCTTGTTTGCCCACTCACGCGTGCGTCAGATCACTCACTCATCCACCCACGCGAACATGTTTATTCCAACTGCCTATTGCATTAAACATAATCGCCAGACATAACCGTGATGTTTAACCTCTAATCCAGACAAGCATGTTGATGCACAGCCCATTTGTATTAATCGACTGCTTGATAAAGGCCCCCCTATGTCTTGTAGGTCATTGGGGTCAAATGACCATACTTAAATCATTTGTTATAACCCGAGAATGACGTCGTAGGTCACGTGATGTCAGAGGTACCGCCCATGTGGCTGTGACATCACAGATAGGAGACGTCTATGGCAGCAGCTGGGTCTGAACTAAAAGGCAGACTCCTCCCCCGTGTTGGATAACATTCAATACATGTAATGCAGGGCACAATTATGCAGGCAATCAGAACACAATAATTATAGACATGTTAATCATATTATATGAGATTTAAACAGGTTAGTTATGAACGTTTTAAATGTTGACTTGCTTTGGGTCTAAACAATGACAGTAACAGCAACATATCAGAGCATGCCAAGTAATCCAACTAATAGTCCTAATTTGGTTGCAGAAAATCCAAATAGCAACATATTCAAAAATAATGAAGCTTTAGTTTGTAGTCAAAACGTGCAATAAAAATAAACAACACACATCGTCAACAGGGACGCTCACGATAATTGTTTTTTACCCTTCTATCTGGCAACAAAACTGACACCTTTTTACAAGGAGTCATGTTTGCATAGACCGCAATACCTGCAGTCATAATACAAACAAAAGAACATAACTCTGATAATGTGCACTGTCCTTGAAGTTGATTGGTCCACACCCGAGACAGCTTTCCTTAGAGCCTAGTCTCACATGGGTTGGACCTGATGACGCCAAAAGGCGCACTGTAAAAAGGTGTCAGTTTTGTTGCCAGATAGAAGGGTAAAAAACAATTATCATATTTTTACTGGCAAATGAGGTTCCCATAGGGACGCTCACCTCGTTGACGATTCGCTCTGCAAAGGCTTCTTCTGCTGCTGCTCACTCGTGCGCATTCCTCTCGACTGCGGGTGGAGGCGTGGCTATGACGTAACAGAGGTGACGTCACTACAGCGAGGCTCCGCCCCCACGCGCTTGGCGGGCGCACCACGTGGTGCAGTGCGGGTGGTGTGCGTCACCGGAAACAGCAGAGCCCTCGGTTCGACATTAAACATTTGCCCCCTCGCTTTGTGCTGTCTTTGATGTCGCCGTTACTGCGGCGAGGACTGAAGCGATGCCTGGCCATCAGGCCTGGCATATACCTAGGCCTCAGGCTTCATATTTGTTCGTAGTTATTTTTTGTTTAATTGGAATTATTAACTTGCATTTCATTAATTACATTTCAAGCGTATAAACACCATCCCATTGGTTTATTTACTTTTAAATTCAGGTTTTTATTATAGTTATTGATCTGTAGTTATATTTAAGTGAGTGAGGTGGTTGTACTAAGTGTGAATTTGAGTTCCATGTAAATTATTATTGTGTAAAGGATTTGTCTGTGTGCACCTATCCTGGCAGTGGTAATATGGGCTTTTTATAATTAAGTTGTTAATGAGATTGTTTATTTGTGTGTGTCTGTTATCTATGTCTGTGTCAGGTTACATATCTATGTTTGTAGCTGTGTGTGTTTGTTAATTTATGATGGGTGGTGATGATGATGTTTCTTGATAATGGATGGTGGTGATGATGATGGGTGGTGATTATGAAGGGTGGTAATGATGATGGTTGGTGATGATAATGTGTAGTGATTATGATGGGTGGTAGTAATGATCATGGGTGGTGGTAATGATTGGTGAGGTTATGATGATGGGTGGTGATGGTTATGGGTGGTGATGATGATGGGTTGTGATTATGGGTGTTGATGATGATGGATGATTGGTGGTGGTTATGATGAATGTTGGTTGTGATGGTTGGTGGTGGTGACGATGGTTGGTGATGGTGAGTTGATAGTGATAATGATGATTGGTGATGATAATGGGTGTTGATGCTGATGATTATGGGTGGTGATGAGTAAATGAGCCACCACCCAATACATAACAGCAACAGAAGTAACTACAGCAGCAACAATAACAGCAGCAACAACACATTTTGAGGGCGACGCAACTACTTCTGATTCTGCTGTTTCTGCTGCTCGGCTATTTGTAGCCAGGCCCTGCTCTCGCGGGACCCCACACATCTTTGGAAATGATTGCGATGATCATGTCTGAGCTGAGAATTAAGTGACTTAACGTTACTTTGTTTAACCATAACTGTGTGTAGGTTAGTGTCTGGGGGCTCAGCGAATACTACTCATGAAAGAACTCGCACTCCTTTATGACCGACATTCTACTAATTTTGGTTGATCGAGACGAACAAGGCACGTGCCATGTCCAGAATAATTTTTATTACCAATATTGTCCTTAAATATGATGCTAAAATAAACGTTAACACTGGATTAAACATGCACCTCTTAACCCCTGCCTCGCATTTACGACTAACAATTTGCATTTACACGTAACATACAGTCAAGCACAGTAAAATGCTAATACGACAATATTGTTATTCTAGGAATTTGAATTCGATTCTAACCCTGCACCCCCCAGTTCGCATATCCAACCCCCGGTTCGATGGAACGTTCGCTTTACATACATATGAGCAGAGTGCGATTATAATACTTCTAATGAGATTTGAATACCGTACCTCCGTTTATGGTGTAATGAATTTAAAACCAGTCTATAGTCGTTTAATGTTGAGTGTTCTCGTTAATAGTGATACAGCTGAAGTCATAGAGGTGAAACGGCCTAAGTGTGTACGAATGTAGATAGGGCGTCTCCGTTGGATCGTCCACCCATCGCGCCTCAAGACTTATGTCCATCCCCACCCGGACAGCTCATCCCCATGTCCTGTACAGCCCACGTCTGGTGTGTCCGACGTGGTGGGGTGCTTGGCAACGGAAACCGTACTCCAAAGGGAATGTGTTGTGGCGCCCACAGTTTGCTAGCCCCTGAGGCCTGGGGTGCTTCAATAATAATTGTAATGAGATTCAAATCTTGCAAATCCTACCCCCGGTTCGCAATCACTTAACATGCATATGGGCACAGTGTGATTCTAACATTATCACAGTGCGATTAGAATTATTATTATGCGATTATAATCACGAACCTCCGTTTATTTTGTTCAAAACTAATAATACCGTACCTTGTTTTTGGTGTTATAAATGATGAAACTAGTTAATAGATTATAGTATTTTAATTATTTTTGTTATCGTTGATAGTGTTACAGTTCAAATGTCATACTTGATGATTAGGGACCGTAACGTTGCGAATAGATTTATAATGGGGACCTTTCCCCTCCAGGGACACATGTTAATGGGGAGACATCCAAGATGCTGCCGGTTAAGGGCAGATTTGTGTGACGAAGATCCTCCACCTAAAACTCGCTTAAAACACGTTTTTGCTATGAACATTGTAAAATAAATAAACGGACAAACATTTGTTAAAATACGTTTTTATTAATCTGCAAAAAATTTGACGTTAAATCTAAAACCGAATATATATTATGTTCTATGTTCAAACAGTTACAGTACAATGCAAACCATATCCGTTCCAGGAATACCAAAGCGTTAAAGTATCATTACCCATGATGTCCTTATTAGTTCACCACGTTTGTTCACTGTGCGTCTATGTTGAAGTCAAGGCCATATATCCAACGAACGCGTCATCAATGTACATACCAAAGCAGATTATTACCATCCAAAAAAAGCTTTATACTTGAAAAAAAACCCGTTTAAAATGTTGAGTAAAGATCTAACTGCATATGCATTCCAACTTTAGCTCAACAGGAAGACTTAAATCCGACAAAATAAAAAATCACCACCTGCACGTCAAGAAACTCTCAAACGAACTGTAAAACTAAAGGGTCAGAATTACACACAAAAGTACTCGATACGGCTTAATAGGTATAACTACATGCAACATTATATTTCAGTCACCCCGAGCTCTCGGGTTGATCCTCGAGCCACTCCATTACATCCAGCCATCTCTCGGGATCCAACTGCATGGGATCGATAGTGGAATTATCTTCAGGAATCATTGCAGCACCTTGAATTCCACCTTTTGATTTCAGCTTCCTATCATTGTGGACCTTCTGATGCCTGTTCATGGATGATGACTGTGAAAATGCCTTCCCACACACAGGGCACAGGAATGGCTTCTCGCCCGTGTGTGTTCTCTGATGAGTTTGAAGAGTTGATGAGTCTGCAAATGCCTTCCCACACACATGGCACAGGAATGGCTTCTCGCCCGTATGTGTTCTCTGATGACTCTGAAGATGTGATGACCATGCAAATGTCTTCCCATACACAGGGCACAGGAATGGCTTCTCGCCGTGTGTTTTTCTGATGAGTTTGAAGATTTGATGACTGTGCAAATGCCTTCCCACACACAGAGCACAGGAACGGCTTCTCGCCCGTGTGTGTTCTCTGATGAGCTTCTCGCCCGTGTGTGTTCTCTGGTGTCTCTGAAGATATGATGGCCATGAAAATGACTTCCCACACACAGAGCAATTGAATGGCTTCTTGCCTCCGTGTACGTGGGGCTGTGGAGAGCGTCTCTGCTCCATGTGAGCGTAGTAACAGTAGCGGTGTTATTGAGTAAAAGTACGCTGTCGGCCGCAAGGATTTTTAGCGTTGAGTTTTGGATTTTGTTAACTGCTAAAACGAACGACACTCGCGTCTAACCGAGACGCAAAAAAATCCCGCTAATTTAACGACGAACACGTTTAAGAGTTTATCCGCGAAAATAGACACTAGGAGAATCACGGTATATCGATGTCTGGAACCCGTCTGAAGATGTCGCCACGAACTCTCCCGACGCAAAGTCGCCTAACTGTCGACACAGCAATTGTGCTCGCCAGGCTGCGTTGTCTCGCGGTTGAAGGGCGATCAGCAGAGCGACGAGTCGAGCGTCCAACCTCATCAAGTTCCCTCTCGAAATGGCATTGAGCTCTGCTTCTGAGCCGCCTTATAACTCCCCCCTAGGATCCAATCCTTTGTCTTTCAGGATATTTGCATTCGATTGTTAATTTTGGAAGGTACAATCCGCATGTCTATTAACATACCGAAGGGTAATGTGCCCATTGTGCTTCATGCGTGAATATGTAAGTGCATCTCAGTGTGTAATTGTGTGCTTATTTTGAATAAATGGAAAAACACGTTCCCCATGCCCTCCATTGTCCTCGATTTAAAGTGAATGCAGCCCCGTGACGTTGCCAAAAATCGCCGAGCTTCGGGAGTGAGCACGTACAGACGCGTAGTGACCACACTTGCAATACAATCACTCTAACATCAGTAACCAAAATCCGATCTGGTACATGGTCTCCGCTTGGTCTGGTTTGTATCCGTCATCACTCCGGAGACAAACAGCGAGGCATGGTTTGGCCAGCCACCACCTCGTATGCCAAATCGACTTTAATAGCTGCTCTCAAACAACACTATCACCAATAGTGGTTTATGGGCTAGGCTGTTAAGCGGATAATCAGTCTTTTTGGGTAAGGCGTATGGGAAAATACACACCTCTGTTATCCCATAAACATAATACACAGCATCGGTAAGGCTGTCTTGTTGGGGAGATGTAGTTTGGGTAAGGTGCTGTCACTGGAGTTAGGCGATGTGACTGGGGTATCACACGGATTCCGAAAAGCAGCTTAGACGATACGATCCACTGCGCTCCATCTCCCCACATGGACAACGACATTCTCAGTAAAAAAAAAATGAATGGAAATGTTTAAATGCGTTTTTAAAATAATGTGCGTTGTATAAATGTTATAATGTGTGATTGTTATAATCTTTGTACGTGTATATATACTGTATATAGCGATTCGATTCCATTGATACGACACATTCATCCAACAGTGCACAGTGTGATTCTAATACGAGTGGGATTCGAATAATTGTAATTCGATTCTAATCCTGCATATCCTACCCCGTGTTTGCATATTCACTTACCATACGTACTACCACATTCTGATTCTAATATGAGCACAGTGCGATTCAATGATTCGTATGCGATTATAATCCCATACCTCCATTTACGTGATTATACACTAACAATTAATAGTATTTTACAGAGTAATAATTGATAGGTTATAGTTTATAATATTATATACTCTTTGGTTATTTCAGTAAAAGACACATAGGCATTCAATAAATCACGACGTTTCAGGCGCAACACAAGCGTCCGTCATGTGTAAAAGCATGGTCTGCTGCTGAGGCAGAATGTTTTAAAAGGTTTGAAATGGGTGTAGACCTCTGTCATAAAGAAGTGGCCGGGGCTAGTGATGTTCACATGAGAAATTAGCATGTAACTTTAGAAAGGGAGGAGAGCGGCCTTCTCAACGAGGGAGTGCAACCCAACGGGTACAATCCAAAGGGCCTGTGAGTATGAGAGTGCAATCTAAAGGACATGCTGCTTCTGCTGCCCGGCTATTTGTGGCCGGGCCCTGCTCTCGCGGGACACCACACGTCTTTGGAAATGAATACTATGATCATGTCTGAGCTGAGGTTTGAGGCGAATAAAGTTTACTTTGTGTAAACATAACTGCGTGTTGGTTTGGTATAATCGGGGATCAGCGAAGACTACTCATGAATGAAAACGCACTCCCTTATGACGGACATTGTACTAATTTTTGTTGATCGAGTAGAACAAGGCACGTGCCACGTCCAGACGAATTATTATCAACAATCTTACTTGGCAGCAGCATCACGTTGCCGTCCACTCATTGATATGCTAATTTTATCTGCCCCTCCCTCTCTCCGTCCCCGCCCCCCCTCTCTATATTTAAGGGACCGTCACAGAAACGACCCCTCTCTTTGTGCCGATATGTGTCCTCTCTCTGTGTGTCCTTGTGATGTCTGTCTGCTTGTATGTCTGTCTATAGTTTTCGAGTTAGATTTTTGTTGCAATTTCTTTTATGCCTGATGATGATTGCTTGTATTGCAATTGAAACGTCGTAATATGCTATTATTTTAATTTATTATTTTTATTTAGACGTGACTTAACCGAAAGAACCAAAGAATAGTTCCAGTGGTGTTCCGTGATGGGATAACAAACTTTGATCAAATACTTTATCAAACGAGTCATTACAATTGTAACGATTCATAATTGCACGGGCTTATTTTGGGTTGTGCATTATTTTACATATTCATACTGAATATTGCTATGTGATGCCATTGAGATGGAACATTCATCCCGCAGTGACAGCTTGATCCTAATACCACCAAAGTGTTATTCAAATAATTTTAATCCCATCCTGATCCTGCACATTCCGTTTCACATATCACACCCTTGGTTCGCACGTCCATATTATACATCTGTTATACATGAGTCATGTTACATACATACTGTTCATGTAATGTTACATGCACATTTTACTAAAATGTATGTTCCTTCATGTTACATACATACATGTATGCATACTGTTACATGCATACATGTTACATGCACATAACTTACTACAATAGATATGTTCTACATACATGTTACATAATACATGTTAATCATACTGTTACATGATCATTTACATGCAATAACTAACATAGTATGTTCTACTACTGTACATATACACCGTAGTGTGATTCGACGAGGACCACGGAGTGATTCGAATAATTCGAATGCGATTCGAAATCACACTTCAAGGTAGGTTGTTCTAATCTATAGCACTAGTTAATAATGTTATTGTATAGCCTTATAATGTATAGCTCATAGGTTATTTCAATACTAGTTTACAGTAATTTGTAGATTCTTCAAATGTATATGTGATGTTTTAGTTACCATTGTTGAAGTTCATAATGTTAAAGTTCACAGTGTGAAATTTACAATAGTAATGTGAGAGTATATCCAAGACGTCGATCGATGGCGTTGGTCTGTAGGTTGGTGTCACGGGGACACCAACATGCTGCCGATATAACAGTAACAGAAGCAACTACAGCAGCTACGAAACATTCGATGGCAAAGCAGCGACTTCCTTCAATCTGAAGTTTGTGAACGTGCCCTATTCTCGTGGGACCCGACACGGATTTGGAAATAATTGCTATGATCATGTCTGAGCTGAGATGAGCGACTAATGTTTACTTTGTTTAATCATAACTGTGTGTAGGTTAGTGCTATCGGGGCTTAGTGAATACTACTCATGAATGAACTCATACTTCTTTCGGATATAAATTGAAATCATGTTGGTAGAACAAGTCGCCTGCCTTTTCTAGACGAATTGTTATCTTCAAGTGCGTCCGTAAATAAACTGCTAAAATACACAGCATAGGGAAGGCTGCCTTGTTGGGGAGATGTAGTTTGGCTAAGGCGCTGTGGCCGGGTGATGACACGGATTCTGAAACAATGGAGTTAAACACTCGCTGCTTGGCCCCGTCGACAGCAGCGAAGGCTGTCATATACCGCCCATTACGAGTTGGCTGTATATGTGTATAGTTGAAGGTGCTAGTTTGTCTTCTAAGTCTAACGTGCGTGTTTTTGTTTTAGATTTGTCATTGATTTGTTTTTTTTTTTTTTTGGTTTGCCAGTTTGGTTTAAGAATTCGTCACGTGAGCGTGGTGTTTTGCTGTGGGAATTTCTCTGTCACAATTTGTGATTGTTATAATAATTGTAACGATTCATAATCTCATGAGTTTATAATGGTTTGTGCGTGTATTTATATAAATAATTCCATTTTGTTATCATAATCTAGCAGTGAAAATCGTGATTGTAATATGACCATGTTGTAATTGTAATAATTTTATCCGACTTTGCACGTACACTATACATACATATGAGCAGAGTGCGATTCTTATACGACCACACTGTGATTCTAATGCTTCTAATGATATTATAATACCTTACCTCCGTTTATATGGTTATAAATTAAACACTAGTTTATATCGTTTAATGTTTAGTGTATCGTTTATAGTATTACAGTTACATGTTATAGAGTACAGTTTATCCCCGACATACTTCGGGATTAGGGACTGGTACGTTGATGAACATTAACTACGGGGACCTTTCCCCTCAAGGAACACGTGTTAATCGGTAGACAGCCAAGATGCTGCCAGTTAAGGGCACACTTGTGTGACGGAGATCCTCCACCTGAAATTTCTTAACATAGGAACATATAAAATAAAGACCGGACAAACATTTGTTAAAAATACGTTTTTATTCATCTGCAATCATTTTTACGTCAAAACTCGAAGGAATATTTATTACGTCCTATGTTCACACATTTCCAGTACAATGCAAACCATTTCCGTTCCAGGAATACCAAGCGTTAAAGTTTCATTCCCCATGATTTCCTTATTAGTTCACCACATTTGTTCACTGTGCGTCTATGTTGAAGTCAAGGCCATATATCCAACGATCGCGTCATCAATGTACATCCTGAAATCAGCTATCTAAAGTCGATTAATACAATCAAAAACAGCTATATACTTGAAAAAAATCGTTTAAAATGTTGAGTAAAGATGTACCTACAGACGCATTCCAACTTTAGCTCAACAGGGACACTTAACGACTACAATTGAACCCTCTCACAACCAGTGCTCATCACACCACTTCGGCAAGTAATCCGATAACATTACAAACCACCACTGTGCACGTCATTAAACTCTAAAAAAACTATAAAACTAAAATGGTCAAAATTACACACAAAAGTACTCGATACGGCTTAATAGGTATAACCACATGACGTAATATTTTTTCAGTCACCCCGAGCTCTCGGTTTGATCCTCGAGCCACTCCATTACATCCAGCCATCTCTCGGGATCCAACTGCATGGGATCGAAGGTGGAAACTTCTTGAGGACTCATTGCAGCACCTTGAATTTCAGCTTTTGATTTCAGTTTCCTTCATTGTGGACCTTCTGATGCCTGTTAAGAGTTGACGACTGTGAAAATGCCTTCCCACACGCAGGCACAGGAATGGCTTATCGCCCGTGTGTGTTCTCTGATGGTTTGAAGTTGAGTGTGCAAATGCCTTCCCACACAGGCACAGGAATGGCTTCTCGCCGTGTGTGTTCTCTGATGACTTGAAGATTGAGATGTGCATGTTCCACACACAAGGAATGGTTCTCGCCTGTGTTCTATGATGAAGTATGATCAGGTGCAATTCTTCCCACACACAGACAGAAGGCTTCTCGCCTGTGTGTGTTTCTGATGAGTTTGAAGAGTTGATGAGTTGCAATGTCTTCCCACACACAGTTTTTTTTTTTTTTTTTTTTTTTTACACAGGAATGGCTTCTCGCCGTGTGTGTTCTCTGTGAGTTTGAAGAGTTGATGAGTTGCAAATGTCTTCCCACACACAGGGCACAGGAATGGCTTCTCGCCCGTGTGTGTTCTCTGATGTTTGGATTGATGAGTGTGCAAATGTCTTCCCACACACAGAGCACAGGAATGGCTCACCCGTGTGCGTTCTCTGGTGTCTCTTAAGATTGATGCCATGAAAAGGACTTCCCACACACAGAGCAATTGAATGGCTTCTTGTCTCCGTGTGCGTGGGGCTGTGGAGAGCGTCTCTGCTCCATGTGAGCGTAGTAACAGCAGCGGTGTTATCGAGTCAAAAGTACGCTATCGGCCGCAAGGATGTTTAGCGTTGAGTTTTAGATTTTGTTAACTGCTAAAACAAGAACGACACTCGCGTCTAACCGAGACGCAAAAAAATCCCGCTAATTTGACGAAGAACACGTTTAAGAGTTTATCCGCGAAAATAGACACTTACTTGGAGATTCACGGTATATCGATGTCTGGAACCCGTCTGAAGATGTCGCCACGAACTCTCCCGACGCAAAGTCGCCTAACTGTCGACACAGCAATTGTGCTCGCCAGGCTGCGTTGTCTCGCGGTTGAAGGGCGATCAGCAGAGCGACGAGTCGAGCGTCCAACCTCATCAAGTTCCCTCTCGAAATGGCATTGAGCTCTGCTTCTGAGCCGCCTTATAACTCCCCCCTAGGATCCAATCCTTTGTCTTTCAGGATATTTGCATTCGATTGTTAATTTTGGAAGGCACAATCCGCATGTCTATTAACATACCGAAGGGTAATGTGCCCATTGTGCTTCATGCATGAATATGTAAGTGCATCTCAGTGTGTAATTGTGCGCTTATTTTGAATAAATGGAAAAACTTTGTCCTCGATTTAAAGTGAATGCAGAGAAATTAGCATGTAACTTTAGAAAAGGAAGAGAGCGGCCTTCTCGACGAGGGAGTGAAACCCAATAGGTAATATTCTTTTACAGCGTTACAATGGATAGGTTGTAGTTCATAGGTTATAATATTATGTTTCACTATGATAGAGCTTAACATGTGAGAGTATACAATATCAGAGTTGATCAAATGCGACGATCAAGGGCGTCAATCGGGTGAGTTTGATCAGAGGCTTTAATCAAAGGCGTCATCCCATCACGGAACACCACCTCCCTGCGTATATCACAGCAACAGAAGCAACTACAGCAGCAACAACAGCAGCGACAACAGCAGCAACATCACATTTCGAGGGCGACGCAGCTACTTCCGATTCTGCTGCCCAGCTGTTTGTAGTCGGGACCTGCTCTCGCAGGACCCACACGTCTTTGGAAATGATTGCGATGATCATGTCTGAGCTGAGAATTAAGTCACTCAAGATTACTTTGTTTAACCATAACTTTAGGTAGGTTAGTGTCATCGGGGCTGTGTGAATACTACTCATGAATGAAATCACACTCCTGTATGACCGACATTGTACTAATTTTGGTTGATCGAGTAGAACAAGGCACGTGCCATGTCCAGACGAATTCTTATCAACAACAGTGTCATTAAATATGATGCTAAAATAAATGTTAACACTGGATTAAACGTGCACCTCTTAACCCCTCCCTCGCATTTACGACTAACGATTTGCATTTGCACGTAACATGCATTAAAGCCCATTAAAATGCTAATACGACCATATTGTTATTCTAAAATTTGAATGCTACTCTTTCCCTGTACCCCCCCCCCCCCCCACAGTTCACATATCCGACCCCGGTTCGATTGAACAGATAATTTACATACATATCTGTATGTCCCCCAAGTTGCTCCGCCCTTTGGCGGCGTCAGGAAGAGGTCATAGAGGTGGGTGATGTAAAGACAGTGCGTCAACTAAGGCGACAAGTGGTGACAACAAGATAGAGAGAGTTCGAGAAGGGAAGGCGAGACCAAGTGTGGGCGGAGGTTCACGCCGAGAATGAGAGAGGGGGAGGAACGAGGTTTGGGGCTGTGTTGGCTGGTTGCTGTCTCGACGTCGTCGTTGCTTTATCGTGACGCCTGGGGTCTGAAACCGCGTTAAAGGCTAAATAAAAGAACCCTCTGCAGTCTGAGTCCGGAGTCATTACAATTGTAACGATTCATTATTTCACGGGCTAATATTGGGTTTGTGCGATTATTTTACATACTCATACTGAATATTGCTATTTGATGCCATTGAGATGGAACATTCATCCAGCAGTGGACAGCTTGATCCTAATACCTCCAAAGTGTTATTCAAATAATTTTAATTCCATCCTGATCCTGCACCTTCCGCTTCACATATCCCACCCTTGGTTCGCACGTCCATATTACATACATACATGTTACATGCATACATACTACATAGAGACATATCTCATGCATACATATTACATACAGACATGTTACATACATACATATTACATTCATGCATATTACATACAGACATGTTACATACTCACGAGCATAGTGTGATTCTTAGAGGACCACGGTGTGAAGCAAAGAATTCGAATGAGATTCGAATATCACACTTGTTTATGATGTTATTTTATAGCGTTATAATGTATCGCTGTTAGCTTATATTGTTAGAGTTCACAACATTATAGTTTACTATAACACTAGTTTGTAGTGTTATTTTTAAGCGTTACAGTGTATAGCTCATAGTTTGAAGGTTATATTGTTAGAGTTTATAATGTTAGAGTATACAATGTGAGTTTACAATTTGAGAGTTTGTGAACGTGCCCTGTTCTCGTGGGACCCGACACGGATTTGGAAATAATTGCTATGATCATGTCTGAGCTGGGATGAGCGACTAATGTTTACTTTGTTTAATCATACTGTGTGTAGGTTAGTAAATTGAAATCATGTTGGTAGAACAAGTCGCCTGCCTTTTCTAGACGAATTGTTATCTTCAAGTGCGTCCGTAAATAAACTGCTAAATACACAGCATAGGGAAGGCTGCCTTGTTGGGGAGATGTAGTTTGGCTAAGGCGCTGTGGCCGGGTGATGACACGGATTCTGAAACAATGGAGTTAAACACTCGCTGCTTGGCCCCGTCGACAGCAGCGAAGGCTGTCATATACCGCCCCATTTACGAGTTGGCTGTATAATGTGTATAGTTGAAGGTGCTAGGTGTTGTTTTCTTCTAACAGCTACTAACGTGCGTGTGTTGTCTGTTTTTAGGATTTGTCCATTGATGTTGTTCTTTTTATTGCGGCGTTTTTTTGTTGAGTTCTGTCACTTGAGTGTTGCAGTTTGTTTAAGAATTCGTCACGTGAGCGTGGTGTTTTGCTTGTGGGAATTTCGCTTTGTCACAAATTGTGATTGTTATAATAATTGTAACGATTCATAATCTCATGAGTTTATAATGGGTTTGTGCGTGATTCTTATACGACCACACTGTGATTCTAATGATATTATAATACCTTACCTCCGTTTATATGGTTATAAATTAGAACATTAGTTTATAATCGTTTAATGTTTAGTGTTATCTTTATAGTATTACAGTTTACATGTTATAGAGTACAGTTTATCCCGACATACTTCGGGATTAGGGACTGGTACGTTGATGAACGATTAACTACGGGGACCTTTCCCCTCAAGGAACACGTGTTAATCGGGTAGACAGCCAAGATGCTGCCGGTTAAGGGCACACTTGTGTGACGGAGATCCTCCACCTGAAATTATCTTAACATGTTTTTGCTAGGAACATTATAAAATAAAGAACGGACAAACATTTGTTAAAAATACGTTTTTATTCATCTGCAATCATTTTTACGTCAAAACTCGAAGGGAATATTTATTATGTCCTATGTTCACACATTTCCAGTACAATGCAAACCATTTCCGTTCCAGGAATACCAAAGCGTTAAAGTATCATTCCCCATGATTTCCTTATTAGTTCACCACATTTGTTCACTGTGCGTCTATGTTGAAGTCAAGGCCATATATCCAACGAACGCGTCATCAATGTACATCCTGGAATCGGCTATCTAAAGTCGATTAATACCAATAAAAAAAGCTATATACTTGAAAAAAAACCGTTTAAAATGTTGAGTAAAGATGTACTACAGACGCATTCCAACTTTAGCTCAACAGGAACACTTAACGACTACAATTGAACCCTCTCACAACCAGTGCTCATCACACCACTTCGGCAAGTAATCCGATAACATTACAAACCACCACTGTGCACGTCATTAAACTCACAAAAACTGTAAAACTAAAATGGTCAAAATTACACACAAAAGTACTCGATACGGCTTAAAAGGTATAACCACATGACTAATATTTTTTTCAGTCACCCCGAGCTCTCTGGTTGATCCTCGAGCCACTCCATTACATCCAGCCATCTCTCGGGATCCAACTGCATGGGATCGAAGGTGGAAACTTCTTCAGGACTCATTGCAGCACCTTGAATTTCAGCTTTTGATTTCAGTTTCCTATCATTGTGGACCTTCTGATGCCTGTTCATGTTGATGAGTGTGCAAATGCCTTCCCACACACAGGGCACAGGAATGGCTTCTCGCCCGTGTGTGTTCTCTGTGAGCTGAAGAGTGATGAGTGTGCAAATGTCTTCCCACACACAGGGCACAGGAATGGCTTCTCGCCCGTGTGTGTTCTCTGATGACTTGAAGAGTGATGAGTTGCAAATGTCTTCCCACACACAGGGCACAGGAATGGCTTCTCGCCCGTGTGTGTTCTCTGTGACGCTGAAGATTGATGAGTGCAAATGTCTTCCCACACACAGGGCACAGGAATGGCTTCTCGCCCGTGTGTGTTCTCTGTGACTCTGAAGATGTGATGAGTGTGCAAATGTTTCCCACACACAGAGCACAGGAATGGCTTCTCGCCCGTGTGTGTTCTCTGGTGTCTCTTAAGATTGATGCCATGAAAATGCCTTCCCACACACAGAGCAATTGAATGGCTTCTTGCCCCGTGTGCGTGGGGCTGTGGAGAGCGTCTCTGCTCCATGTGAGCGTAGTAACAGCAGCGGTGTTATCGAGTCAAAAGTACGCTATCGGCCGCAAGGATGTTTAGCGTTGAGTTTTGGATTTTGTTAACTGCTAAAACAAGAACGACACTCGCGTCTAACCGAGACGCAAAAAAATCCCGTAAATTTGACGACGAAAACGTTTAAGAGTTTTTCCGCGAAAATAGACACTTACTTGGAGATTCACGGTATATCGATGTCTGGAACCCGTCTGAAGATGTCGCCACGAACTCTCCCGACGCAAAGTCGCCTAACTGTCGACACAGCAATTGTGCTCGCCAGGCTGCGTTGTCTCGCGGTTGAAGGGCGATCAGCAGAGCGACGAGTCGAGCGTCCAACCTCATCAAGTTCCCTCTCGAAATGGCATTGAGCTCTGCTTCTGAGCCGCCTTATAACTCCCCCCCTAGGATCCAATCCTTTGTCTTTCAGGATATTTGCATTCGATTGTTAATTTTGGAAGTACAATCCGCATGTCTATTAACATACCGAAGGGTAATGTGCCCATTGTGCTTCATGCATGAATATGTAAGTGCATCTCAGTGTGTAATTGTGCGCTTATTTTGAATAAATGGAAAAACACGTTCCCCATGCCCTCCATTGTCCTCGATTTAAAGTGAATGCAGCCCCGTGGCGTTGCCAAAAACCGCCAAGCTTCGGGAGTGAGCACGTACAGACGCGTAGTGACCACACTTGCAATACAATCACTCTAACATCAGTAACCAAAATCCGATCTGGTACATGGTCTCCGCTTGGTCTGGTTTGTATCCGTCATCACTCCGGAGACAAACAGCGAGGCATGGTTTGACCAGCCACCACCTCGTTTGCCAAATCGACTTTAATAGCTGCTCTCAAACAACACTATCACCAATAGTGGTTTATGGGCTAGGCTGTTAAGCGGATAATCAGTCTTTTTGGGCAAGGCGTATGGGAAAATACACACCTCTGTTATCCCATAAACATAATACACAGCATCGGTAAGGCTGTCTTGTTGGGGAGATGTAGTTTGGGTAAGGTGCTGTCACTGGAGTTAGGCGATGTGACTGGGGTATCACACGGATTCCGAAAAGCAGCTTAGACGATACGATCCACTGCGCTCCATCTCCCCACATGGACAACGACATTCTCAGTAAAAAAAAATGAATGGAAATTTTAAATGCGTTTTTAAAATAATGTGCGTTGTATAAATGTTATAATGTGTGATTGTTATAATCTTTGTACGTGTATATATACTGTATATAGCGATTCGATTCCATTGATACGACACATTCATCCAACAGTGCACAGTGTGATTCTAATACGAGTGGGATTCGAATAATTGTAATTCGATTCTAATCCTGCATATCCTACCCCCGTGTTTGCATATTCACTTACCATACGTACTACCACATTCTGATTCTAATATGAGCACAGTGCGATTCAATGATTCGTATGCGATTATAATCCCATACCTCCATTTACGTGATTATACACTAACAATTAATAGTATTTTATAGAGTAATAATTGATAGGTTATAGTTTATAATATTATATACTCTTTGGTTATTTCAGTAAAAGACACATAGGCATTCAATAAATCACGACGTTTCAGGCGCAACACAAGCGTCCGTCATGTGTAAAAGCATGGTCTGCTGCTGAGGCAGAATGTTTTAAAAGGTTTGAAATGGGTGTAGACCTCGGGTCATAAAGAAGTGGCCGGGGCTAGTGATGTTCACATGAGAAATTAGCATGTAACTTTAGAAAGGGAGGAGAGCGGCCTTCTCAACGAGGGAGTGCAACCCAACGGGTACAATCCAAAGGGCCTGTGAGTATGAGAGTGCAATCTAAAGGACATGCTGCTTCTGCTGCCCGGCTATTTGTGGCCGGGCCCTGCTCTCGCGGGACACCACACGTCTTTGGAAATGAATACTATGATCATGTCTGAGCTGAGGTTTGAGCGAATAAAGTTTACTTTGTGTAAACATAACTGCGTGTTGGTTTGTATAATCGGGGATCAGCGAAGACTACTCATGAATGAAAACGCACTCCCTTATGACGGACATTGTACTAATTTTTGTTGATCGAGTAGAACAAGGCACGTGCCACGTCCAGACGAATTATTATCAACAATCTTACTTGCGCAGCAGCATCACGTTGCCGTCCACTCATTGATATGCTAATTTTATCTGCCCCCTCCCTCTCTCCGTCCCCGCCCCCCCTCTCTATATTTAAGGGACCGTCACAGAAACGACCCCTCTCTTTGTGCCGATATGTGTCCTCTCTCTGTGTGTCCTTGTGATGTCTGTCTGCTTGTATGTCTGTCTATAGTTTTCGAGTTAGATTTTTGTTGCAATTTCTTTTATGCCTGATGATGATTGCTTGTATTGCAATTGAAACGTCGTAATATGCTATTATTTTAATTTATTATTTTATATTTAGACGTGACTTAACCGAAAGAACCAAAGAATAGTTCCAGTGGTGTTCCGTGATGGGATAACAAACTTTGATCAAATACTTTATCAAACGAGTCATTACAATTGTAACGATTCATAATTGCACGGGCTTATTTTGGGTTTGTGCAATTATTTTACATATTCATACTGAATATTGCTATGTGATGCCATTGAGATGGAACATTCATCCCGCAGTTGACAGCTTGATCCTAATACCACCAAAGTGTTATTCAAATAATTTAATCCCATCCTGATCCTGCACATTCCGTTTCACATATCACACCCTTGGTTCGCACGTCCATATTACATACATACATGTTACATACATGATTACATGTTACATACATACATGTTACATGCATACATGTTACATGCACATATACTACAAATAGATATGTTCCATACATACATGTTACATACATACATGTTACATGCATACATGTTACATGCATGTTACATGCACATATACTTACTACAAATAGATATGTTCCATACATACATGACATATACATGTTACATACATACATGTACATGCATACATGTTACATGCACATATACTACTAAAATAGATATGTTCAATACATTACATACTTACGACCGTAGTGTGATTCGACGAGGACCACGGAGTGATTCGAATAATTCGAATGCGATTCGAAAATCACACTTCAAGGTAGGTTGTTCTAATCTATAGCACTAGTTAATAATGTTATTGTATAGCCTTATAATGTATAGCTCATAGGTTATTTCACATACTAGTTTACAGTAATTTGTAGATTCTTCAAATGTATATGTGAATGTTTTTAAGTTACCATTGTTGAAGTTCATAATGTTAAAGTTCACAGTGTGATAATTACAATGTGAGAGTTTACAATGTGAGAGTATATCCAAGACGTCGATCGATGGCGTTGGTCTGGTAGGTTGGTGTCACGGGACACCAACATGCTGCCGATATAACAGTAACAGAAGCAACTACAGCAGCTACGAAACGATTCGATGGCAAAGCAGCGACTTCTGCTTCAATCTGAAGTTTGTGGAACGTGCCCTATTCTCGTGGGACCCGACACGGATTTGGAAATAATTGCTATGATCATGTCTGAGCTGAGATGAGCGACTAATGTTTACTTTGTTTAATCATAACTGTGTGCAGGTTAGTGCTATCGGGGCTTAGTGAATACTACTCATGAATGAACTCATACTTCTTTCGGATAGAATTTGAAATAGTGTTGGTAGAACAAGTCGCCTGCCTTTTCTAACGAATTGTTATCTTCAAGTGCGTACGTAAATAAACTGCTAAAATACACAGCATAGGGAAGGCTGCCTTGTTGGGGAGATGTAGTTTGGCTCAGGCGCTGTGGCCGGGTGATGACACGGATTCTGAAACAATGGAGTTAAACACTCGCTGCTTGGCCCCGTCGACAGCAGCGAAGGCTGTCATATACCGCCCCAATTACGAGTTGGCTGTATAATGTGTATAGTTGAAGGTGCTAGGTGTTGTCTTTTTCTAACAGCTACAAACGTGCGAGTTTTGTCTGTTTTAAGGATTGTCCATTGATGTTGTTTATTTTTAAAGCGGCGTTTTTTTGTTGAGTTCTGTCACTTGAGTGTTGCAGTTTGTTTAAGAATTCGTCACGTGAGCGTGGTGTTTTGCTTGTGGGAATTTCTTTGTCACAATTTGTGATTGTTATAATAATTGTAACGATTCATAATCTCATGAGTTTATAATTGGTTTGTGCGTGTATTTATATAAATATTCCATCTTTTGTTATTCGATAACATCTAGCAGTGAAAATCGTGATTGTAATATGACCATGTTGTAATTGTAATAATTTTTATCCGACCTTTGCACGTACACTATACATACATATGAGCAGAGTGGATTCTTATACGACCACACTGTGATTCTAATGCTTCTAATGATATTATAATACCTTACCTCCGTTTATATGGTTATAAATTAAAACACTAGTTTATAATCGTTTAATGTTTAGTGATATTATTATAGTATTACAGTTGACATGTTATAGAGTACAGTTTATCCCCGACATACTTGTGTGACGGAGATCCTCCACCTGAAATTATCTTAACATGTTTTTGCGAGGCATCATAAAATAAAGACCGGACAAACATTTGTTAAAAATACATTTTTATTCATCTGCAATCATTTTTACGTCAAAACTCGAATGGAATATTTATTATGTCCTATGTTCACACATTTCCAGTACAATGCAAACCATTTCCGTTCCAGGAATACCAAAGCGTTAAAGTATCATTCCCCATGATTTCCTTATTAGTTCACCACATTTGTTCACTGTGCGTCTATGTTGAAGTCAAGGCCATATATCCAACGAACGCGTCATCAATGTACATCCTGAAATCAGCTATCTAAAGTCGATTAATACCAATCAAAAAAAGCTATATACTTGAAAAAAAATCGTTTAAAATGTTGAGTAAAGATGTACCTACAGACGCATTCCAACTTTAGCTCAACAGGGACACTTAACGACTACAATTGAACCCTCTCACAACCAGTGCTCATCACACCACTTCGGCAAGTAATCCGATAACATTACAAACCACCACTGTGCACGTCATTAAACTCTCAAAAACTGTAAAACTAAAATGGTCAAAATTACACACAAAAGTACTCGATACGGCTTAATAGGTATAACCACATGACGTAATATTTTTTCAGTCACCCCGAGCTCTCTGGTTGATCCTCGAGCCACTCCATTACATCCAGCCATCTCTCGGGATCCAACTGCATGGGATCGAAGGTGGAAACTTCTTCAGGACTCATTGCAGCACCTTGAATTTCAGCTTTTGATTTCAGTTTCCTATCATTGTGGACCTTCTGATGCCTGTTCCAGGTTGATGACTGTGAAAATGCCTTCCCACACACAGAGCACACAGGGCACAGAATGGCTTCTCGCCTGTGTGTTCTCTGATGAGTTTGGATTGATGATTGTGCAAATGTCTTCCACACACAGGGCACAGGAATGGCTTCTCGCCCGTGTGTGTTCTCTGATGAGTTTGAAGAGTTGATGATTTGCAAATGTCTTCCCACACACAGGGCACAGGAATGGCTTCTCGCCCGTGTGTGTTCTCTGATGAGTTTGAAGAGTTGATGAGTGTGCAAATGTCTTCCCACACACAGGGCACAGGAATGGCTTCTCGCCCGTGTGTGTTCTCTGATGAGTTTGAAGATGTGATGAGTGTGCAAATGTCTTCCCACACACAGGGCACAGGAATGGCTTCTCGCCCGTTGTTTCTCTTTCTTGCCCCCGTGTGTGTTCTCTGGTGTCTCTGAAGATCTGATGGCCGTGAAAAGGACTTCCCACACACAGAGCAATTGAATGGCTTCTTGTCTCCGTGTGCGTGGGGCTGTGGAGAGCGTCTCTGCTCCATGTGAGCGTAGTAACAGCAGCGGTGTTATCGAGTCAAAAGTACGCTATCGGCCGCAAGGATGTTTAGCGTTGAGTTTTGGATTTTGTTAACTGCTAAAACAAGAACGACACTCGCGTCTAACCGAGACGCAAAAAAATCCCTAATTTGACGACGAACACGTTTAAGAGTTTATCCGCGAAAATAGACACTTACTTGGAGATTCACGGTATATCGATGTCTGGAACCCGTCTGAAGATGTCGCCACGAACTCTCCCGACGCAAAGTCGCCTAACTGTCGACACAGCAATTGTGCTCGCCAGGCTGCGTTGTCTCGCGGTTGAAGGGCGATCAGCAGAGCGACGAGTCGAGCGTCCAACCTCATCAAGTTCCCTCTCGAAATGGCATTGAGCTCTGCTTCTGAGCCGCCTTATAACTCCCCCCCTAGGATCCAATCCTTTGTCTTTCAGGATATTTGCATTCGATTGTTAATTTTGGAAGGTACAATCCGCATGTCTATTAACATACCGAAGGGTAATGTGCCCATTGTGCTTCATGCATGAATATGTAAGTGCATCTCAGTGTGTAATTGTGCGCTTATTTTGAATAAATGGAAAAACTTTGTCCTCGATTTAAAGTGAATGCAGAGAAATTAGCATGTAACTTTAGAAAAGGAAGAGAGCGGCCTTCTCGACGAGGGAGTGAAACCCAATAGGTAATATTCTTTTACAGCGTTACAATGGATAGGTTGTAGTTCATAGGTTATAATATTATGTTTCACTATGATAGAGCTTAACATGTGAGAGTATACAATATCAGAGTTGATCAAATGCGACGATCAAGGGCGTCAATCGGGTGAGTTTGATCAGAGGCTTTAATCAAAGGCGTCATCCCATCACGGAACACCACCTCCCTGCGTTTATTACAGCAACAGAAGCAACTACAGCAGCAACAACAGCAGCGACAACAACAGCAGCAACATCACATTTCGAGGGCGACGCAGCTACTTCCGATTCTGCTGCCCAGCTGTTTGTAGTCGGGACCTGCTCTCGCAGGACCCCACACGTCTTTGGAAATGATTGCGATGATCATGTCTGAGCTGAGAATTAAGTCACTCAAGATTACTTTGTTTAACCATAACTTTAGGTAGGTTAGTGTCATCGGGGCTCTGTGAATACTACTCATGAATGAAATCACACTCCTGTATGACCGACATTGTACTAATTTTGGTTGATCGAGTAGAACAAGTCACATGACATGTCCAGACGAATTATTATCAACAACAGTGTCCTTAAATATGATGCTAAAATAAATGTTAACACTGGATTAAACGTGCACCTCTTAACCCCTCCCTCGCATTTACGACTAACGATTTGCATTTGCACGTAACATACATTAAAGCCCATTAAAATGCTAATACGACCATATTGTTATTCTGAAATTTGAATGCAAGTCTTGCCCTGTACCCCCCCACCCCACGGTTCACATATCCGACCCCCGATTGAACAGATAATTTACATACACATCTGTATGTCCCCCAAGTTGCTCCGCCTATGGTGGGGTCAGGTAGAGGTCATAGAGGTGGGTGATGTAAAGACAGTGCGTCAACTAAGAGACAAGTGGTGACAACAAGATAGAGAGAGTTCGAGAAGGGAAGGCGAGACCAAGTGTGGGCGGAGGTTCACGCCGAGAATGAGAGAGGGGGAGGAACGAGGTTTGGGGCTGTGTTGGCTGGTTGCTGTCTCGTCGTCGTCGTTGCTATATCGTGACGCCTGGGGTCTGAAACCGCGTTAAAGGCTAAATAAAAGAACCCTCTGCAGTCTGACTACGGAGTCATTACAATTATAACGATTCATTATTTCACGGGCTAATATTGGGTTTGTGCGATTATTTTACATATTCATACTGAATATTGCTATTTGATGCCATTGAGATGGAACATTCATCCAATAGTAGACAGCTTGATCCTAATACCTCCAAAGTGTTATTCAAATAATTTTAATCCCATCCTGATCCTGCACCTTCCGCTTCACATATCCCACCCTTGGTTCGCACGTCCATATTACATACATACATGTTACATGCATACATACTACATAGAGACATATCTCATGCATACATATTACATACAGACATGTTACATACATACATATTACATTCATGCATATTACATACAGACATGTTACATACTCACGAGCATAGTGTGATTCTTAGAGGACCACGGTGTGAAGCAAAGAATTCGAATGAGATTCGAATATCACACTTGTTTATGATGTTATTTTATAGCGTTATAATGTATCGCTGTTAGCTTATATTGTTAGAGTTCACAACATTATAGTTTACTATAACACTAGTTTGTAGTGTTATTTTTAAGCGTTACAATGTATAGCTCATAGTTTAAAGGTTATATTGTTAGAGTTTATAATGTTAGAGTATACAATGTGAGTTTACAATTTGAGAGTTTGTGAACGTGCCCTGTTCTCGTGGGACCCGACACGGATTTGGAAATAATTGCTATGATCATGTCTGAGCTGAGATGAGCGACTAATGTTTACTTTGTTTAATCATAACTGTGTGTAGGTTAGTGCCATCGGTGCTTAGTGAATACTACTCATGAATGAACTCATACTTCTTTCGGATATAAATTGAAATCATGTTGGTAGAACAAGTCGCCTGCCTTTTCTAGACGAATTGTTATCTTCAAGTGCGTCCGTAAATATACTGCTAAAATACACAGCATAGGGAAGGCTGCCTTGTTGGGGAGATGTAGTTTGGCTAAGGCGCTGTGGCCGGGTGATGACACGGATTCTGAAACAATGGAGTTAAACACTCGCTGCTTGGCCCCGTCGACAGCAGCGAAGGCTGTCATATACCGCCCCATTTACGAGTTGGCTGTATAATGTGTATAGTTGAAGGTGCTAGGTGTTGTTTTCTTCTAACAGCTACTAACGTGCGTGTGTTGTCTGTTTTTAGGATTTGTCCATTGATGTTGTTCTTTTTATTGCGGCGTTTTTTTGTTGAGTTCTGTCACTTGAGTGTTGCAGTTTGTTTAAGAATTCGTCACGTGAGCGTGGTGTTTTGCTTGTGGGAATTTCTTTGTCACAATTTGTGATTGTTATAATAATTGTAACGATTCATAATCTCATGAGTTTATAATGGGTTTGTGCGTGTATTTATATAAATATATTCCGTCTTTTGTTATTCGATGACATCTAGCAGTGAAAATCGTGATTGTAATATGACCATGTTGTAATTGTAATAATTTTTATCCGATCCTTGCACGTACACTATACATACATATGAGCGATTCTTATACGACCACACTGATATTCTAATGCTTCTAATGATATTATAATACCTTACCTCCGTTTATATGGTTTAAAATTAAACACTAGTTTATAATCGTTTAATGTTTAGTGTTATCGTTTATAGTATTACAGTTTACATGTTTTAAGTACAGTTTATCCCCGACATACTTCGGGATTAGGGACTGGTACGTTGATGAACGATTAACTACGGGGACCTTTCCCCTCAAGGAACACGTGTTAATCGGGTAGACAGCCAAGATGCTGCCGGTTAAGGGCACACTTGTGTGACGGAGATCCTCCACCTGAAATTCTCTTAACATGTTTTTGCTAGGAACATTATAAAATAAAGACGGACAAACAATTGTTAAAAATACGTTTTTATTCATCTGCAATCATGTTTACGTCATTTCTCGAAACGAATATTTATTACGTCCTATGTTCAAACAGTTACAGTACAATGCAAACCATATCCGTTCCAGGAATACCAAAGCGTTAAAGTATCATTCCCCATGATTTCCTTATTAGTTCACCACATTTGTTCACTGTGCGTCTATGTTGAAGTCAAGGCCATATATCCAACGAACGCGTCATCAATGTACATCCTAAAGTCGACTATTATAACCAAAAAAAGCTTAATACTTGAAAAAAACGTTTAAAATGTTGAGTAAAGATGTAACTACAGATGCATTCCAACTTTAGCTCAACAGGAAGACTTAAACACTACAATTGAACCATCTCACAACCAGTGCTCATCACACCACTTCGGCAAGTTATCCCAAAACATCAAAAATCACCACTGCACGTCAAAAAATCTCAAACGAATGTAAAACTAAAATGGTCAGAATTACACACAAAAGTACTCAAGACAGCTTAATAGGTATAACCACATGCAACATTATGTTTCAGTCACCCCGAGCTCTCTGGTTGATCCTCGAGCCACTCCATTACATCCAGCCATCTCTCGGGATCCAACTTCATGGGATCGAAGGCGGAAACTATCTTCAGGACTCATTGCAGCACCTTGAATTTCAGCTTTTGCTTTCAGTTTCCTATCATTGTGGACCTTCTGATGCCTCTTCATGTTGATGACTATGCAAATGCCTTCCCACACACAGGGCACAGGAATGGCTTCTCGCCCGTGTGTGTTTTCTGTGTCTCTGAAGAG